>NC_142802.1:48755968-48790014 GCF_049724085.1 Artemia sp. Qi Xiang Cuo
CATTTTGCATAGAAACGATTGGCTCCAATTTATTCATTTGAAAACTTCAACCAATTCTTAGTCCCTTCTTACTAGTCAAACCACAGATTCTTGATAAAAACTAGTCATCTTTAAGAGTTTGCTAAAGGTTAGATTCCTGCTAAAATGTTACAGATTCTTGCTACTAGATTAAGTAATCTCTCTATGCTTTTAATTTTCAGGAAAAAAATTCAGAATCGGTAACCCGGAAATTAATCAGCGAAGTAGCGACCCTTGATAGAGAGACATGAAAACACTGTCTTAATAAATGTACGTCATTCCTTTTAAACCCCGTTTATTTCTGAATCCACCTATTATCCAAATTGAATTGTATGCTTTTTGTGCGTGGACACCGGTCGCCCCTTAAGTCTATGGCTATTTTGTGATTTTAATTTTAGAAGTTACATTTAATTATGTTACGACTGTTATCATATTAAAGTGTAATATGAAAACAATAATAATTAATAGTGTAATAATTTAGTATTTGAATAAATACAACACAAGGAAATATACTATTTTTCTTTTCATTTTTACCACTCCGAGTGGGGAATTCTCTAAACATGACAAGTGAAAATTGATCGGTTTCATGTGGTATGATTTGATGTAAAAAAAAAATATAGTCGGATGAAATTCCTTTTTGACTGGCCAATTTACTTTTTTGATTTCCACTCACAGCACAATCTATGAATTAATTAATAAGTTCATTCTCACTTTTATTTGAATATTGTGAACACAGTCGCAAGAAATATATCCATAGTTACATCTAATCTTCATTTTTTTTTTCGAGTTTTGGGTATATTGTAGAACATTAGCTGCAGGGGGTCTACCGAAATCAGCAAAATGTCGAAAGCGGTCTGTGTAAAAAAAAAAAAAAGTTTGGGAACCTCTGGTCTAGATGATATACATTATGGTCAGCTTGAACGAGTTAGCCAAATAAAGCTACTTATTTAACTTAGACCAGAGGTTTCAGCAGGGTAGAGTAAACAGGCCTATTTTCATTTTCTTCTCCAGTTTCTGACTTGCAAAGGTTGCCTTCGCCAAATATCAATACTAATTCAATTCAGGAGAATCCTCATATTTCGACAGGAGCATTTTACAAAGGAATGTTGATACAAAACTAGTTCTTTTATTATTTATTTTCCAAATATTTGAAATTTATATGAGTTAAAATCTGTGAATTGAATTAACCACTTTAGTACCCACTGAAAGGAGTAGCAAGATCTGCGTCCCTAATTCATACTCCCCAGTTCATCTCCCCACCTTTCATCGCTGATATTTGTCTGCTACTTAATTTTTATGCACCAAGCATAGCCTATATTAAAAAAAAAAAAATAGAAGAAAAAACGCCTTGTAAACAACACTACGGCAGTATAATTGACACTGGCTACACAATCGCAATAATGAAAAATTTTATAGCCATTTTGATTTAAAATTTATAAACACCTTTAAATTTTATTTCTAAGTTTAATTTCAAATTTTTCTAGGAGTATTGGTGCCTTGAATCGAATAAATTTCAATACCCGTTTTGTCTTAAAAACACTTATGACCATTTGTCCCGGCACTGTATTGCTAGTTTTCATGGTGTCTCTATGGATTATTGCTTCGTGGACCCTTAGACAGTGTGAAAGGTAAGTTTTCTATTTAAATTTAATCGTGATTAAATAAAAAAGATTTTTTAAGTTAAAACGAGGTATTTAAACGAGCAGCAATTATTACATATATGGGGGTGAGGGAGTACTCCTTCTTCAGCCCCCCCCCCCCGCTTTTTGCGATAAAGTTTGATGGAGTCTCAAACACACTTTACTTTTATCTCAAGAATTATCTTAGTATTTTCAGAAATATTCTCAAGCTCATATTTTTTGATGAGTAGCTTTAAACTGAATAAATTTTCTGTATTTAGGATTGTCATAAACGCTAACTTTTGTTTGTATATATTATAGTCAAAACTCCCTTTGTAAGAGTTTCGGTTACTTTTAGAATGAGTCACTACTTACCGTTTGTTACCACGAACTATTTGATGTTGACTGTATAATGTTGATTTGACAGAAAAGCCTGCAATGATTTGTAGAAATCTACTTGTCGTTATTTGGATTTACCGTTTTCTCTCTTTAAAACTGAAATATGTTGCTAATAGGAGTGATCTCGCGGTCCTGCCTGAAATTTTTTTTCAAAGTTTTGAGCAACAGTTAGGATGCTGGAAAGGGCTTTGAATGCAATTCAGCTTGCAAGAGAAGGGCGTTCAATTTCTAGTACAATATAAATACGTGTATGTTTAAAATTAATTTTAGCTGAACCTTTTTAGAGGCTTAAAAGCCTCTAAAAAGCCTCTGTTGTTGAAATTGTGTCTTAGACATCACTAATGGAGCAAAAAAAGCTAAATTTTGTGTTTAATATGGAGCTATGTCTGGCTCCATTAAAGAAAGGAGACAGGGATGCAATTGTGATTGCAGAAATTATTATGTTTCGAAAGGGTATTGAATAGACGATCTAAGGGTATATTTCTGTTTTTTTTCAATCTGATTTCTGCCCCATAATACCCCTTTATCAATGTTACTCTTCCATTTTTTTTTTGAATTATCAAATCTACCTTTATTCCTCTCAATCATCATCGATGTTACGCTTTAAGAGCGTGTTTAATATTTTCACACTTCTAAGATATTTGTTGCTCCCTTTGAGAACAGCTTAGTAGACGGTATTGGCGATTATGGCAGAAGCGTGAAAGTGGCAGGTACGACCTTTAACTGTGACAACGACGTAAGGTTTGATGTTATTGATATGTTTCATATCCTGAAATACGAAATAAAAATATGAAACATACTTTTGACATGTTTAATGACCTTTGATAAAATTGTTCAAAAAGTGCTTTTTAAATGCAGTCAAAACGTGTTTTTAAAATAAAATATTTAAGTCATGGAAAATCAACGGGATAGCTGCTTGCATTCTTGATGGAAAATCCTCCAGCTTGATCGATCAACCTCCAGCTTGATTGATGAATATACTGTTACATATGGATAAACTCTGTATGGTTTTGCCTGGGTAAAAAAAGATGTTATTTTCCTTTGTCCTTGAGCCGGAGCCACCAGTATGCAAACTGAAGTGGAGTTTTATAATCTATGTAAGAATCTCTGCCAAGCTTTCGTTTCTTGGGTATTTCCTTACGAATAGAGAGCTATGTCCAAGCAAGCAAAAGGCGGTTAATTTATATAATCAAAGCTAAAAATGAAACATAAAGGTTCTTAAGATAGGTGGTGGTTCCCTGGTCCTATTGCCAAAATATTTCTTTTCGAAGATATGTAGAAAAAGTTTTGAATCCACTAGAAGGAGTATTTTTGGCCGTTTCCAAAAATGATGTCACCTGCTTTTGCAATCCATTTCTGTTCGTTATTCTGTTGAGTTTTTATTTTATCGATTAAAAAACTTTTTCCAGAAAATAAGTTTTTCAAAGAAAAGTAAAGAACTCATTAAACAAAAAATGAGCAAAAATAAAATCAAATAATCTACCAAGCGTGAAACAACCACAAATTAGCATCGATAAATAAATGAAATCCAAAACGAACAGAAATTACAATAAATAACCGAGTTAAACTCAAAACGAGCAGAAATTCAGATAAGTTGGGCGCAAAACCCCTATGCCTTCCCAAGGCCAGAAAAAAAATTTGCACTTTATTGAAAAAATATAACTGTTTTTACTTTTATAACTTTAATAAATCAAATAATATTAACATTTTGATTACTAATTATAAGTATATGTATATTAAACTAACAATGTACATTCATTTGTATTTTTTCAGTAAAGTGCAAATTTTGTTCTGGCCTTGGGAAGGCATAGAAGTTTTGCACCCTACTTTTGTTAATTTTTGCTCGTTTTGAGTTTGACTTAGCTAATTATTGTAATTTCTGTTCGTTTTTGGTTTCATTTATTTGTCGATGCTGATTTGTGGTAGTTTCACGCTTGGTAGATTATTTGATTTTATTTTTGCTCATTTTTTGTTTAATGGAGGTCTTAACTTTTCTTTGAAAAACTTATTTTGTGGAAAAATTTTTTTAAAATTAATTTCTGTTCGTTTTATATTGTACATAGTCTTTTCAGGGAAAAAGAAAATAATACTTTAAATCTTTTCTTTTTTTAAGACTTTATAGCTTGGCCTGCTATTTCTATGCTGGAGAAAATGCTTTCAGCAATTTTTAACAACATACACCCTTTTAAAAATCTGGACACAAATAGTACTGTTTAATTTGGTTTCATACCTCCTCTAGTTGACCTGAAATTGAAAATTTGATACCATTCGAAAAAAAATCTGTTTACTTTCTTTGATAGCTTGGATACACTTACGCTATTTTGGTTTGGTTCAATTTTAAGAGCAGAAATGGGAGGGTTGGCGTAAGAGGGTGGAGTGGAAGGGGGATTAGTTGCCCTCAAAAAACTTTCGACTATTAAAAAGGGCATCAGCCCTTTCTATTTTCAATCGAATGATCCCTTTTCGAAGTTCCCACGACAACTCCTTCGATACGAAGTGCCCTGGTCTAAACAACAACAACAACAAAAAACAATACATTATGCCCATTTCGATCCTTACTATCAAAATGTCAAGTATTCCAATCACTTTCGACTATTAAAAAGGGCACTAGGTCGTATAAATTCTAATTAAATGATAGCTTTTGGAAATGACAACGCTTTCTATAAACAATTTATATGCACCTAGGGCATAAAATAAAACCCTTGCCCTAAGGTCTGTTAGGGTGGTTGTCATCCTCTAAGACCGAATTTCTAGAACTTTCAACTACGTTAAAGAACATGGCTATCTCAAAATTTTGATTGGATGGGTTTGGGAAAATAGTGGGCGTGAGAGGGGCGGTAGTTGCTCTCCAATCACTTTCAACTATTCAAAATGGCCCTAGTCCTTTCAATTTCCAATCAAATTAGCCCTTTCGAAGTTTTTACAACAACAATTTCAATAAAAATCTTATATGCCCCAAGGGCAAAACTTACAACCCTTGCCCTAAGGGCTGCGGGGGGTCATTCTCAAAGACCTAATTTCCATAACTTTCTACTAAGTTGAACAAAATGGCTAATTGAAAAATTTGATTGGATGTGTTTGGAGGAATGGTGGGCGTGAGAGGGGGGTTAGTTACCCTCAAATCACTTTTGACTATTACAAAGGGCACTATTCCTCTCGATTTCAAATTGAATGAGCCCCTTTAGAAGTTTTACGACAACTCTATCTATAAAAACCTTATATGCCCCCAGGGCAGAACTTACAACCTTTGCCCTTGGGGCTCTGGGGGGTTTGTCATCCTTAAATACATAATTTCCAGAACTTTCAACTACGTCGAACAAAATCGCTATCTCTAAACTTTGATTGAATGTTTTTGGGGAAATGGTGGGCGTAAGAGGAGGGTTAGTTACTCTCCACTCTCTTTCGACTATTAAAAAGGGCAATTTCAATTTCCAATCAAATAAGCCCTTTTTGAATTTATATAACAAATTTCAATATAAACTTTATATGCCCCTAGGGCATAACTTACAACCCTTGCACTAAGGGCTCTAAGGGGGTTATCATCCTAAAAGACCTAATTTCAAGAACTTTCAACTATGTTAAAAAAAATGGATATCTTAAAATTTTGACTGGATCTGTTCGGGAAAATGGTGGGCGTGAGAGGGGTGTTAGTCGCTCTCCAATCATTTTCAACAATTAAAAAAGGCACTAGCCCTTTCAATTTCCAATTGAATGAGCCCTTTTGAAGTTTTACGCTTTCAATAAAAACCTTACGCCCTCAGGGCATAGCTTACACCCCTTGCCCTGAGGGCTATGTGGAGGGGGTTTTCTTCCTTAAAGACCTAATTTCCAAAAGTTGCAACTACGTTGAATAGAATGACTATCTAAAATATTGATTGGATGTGTTTGGAGAAAAGATGGGCGTGAGAGGGGGTTAGATGCCTTCAAATCACTTTCGACTATTAAAAAGTGCACTAGCCCTTTAAATTTCCAATCGAATGAGTCCTTTTTCAAGTTTCTACGACAAAGATTTCAATAGAAACCTCATATGCCCCCAAGGCATAACTTATAACTCTTGCCTTGAAGACTGTGGGGGGAAGTGTTCTGCTCAAAGGTATAATTTCCTGAACTTTCAACTGCGTGGAACAAAATGGATATTTCAAAATCTTTATTGGATGTGTTTGGGGAAATGGTGGGCGTGGAAGTGGTGTTAGTTGCTTTCTAATCACTTTCGAGTATTAAAGAGGGCACTAGACCTTTGAATTTCCAATCGAATGGGACTTTTTAAAGTTTCTACGACAACGCCTTCTATAAAAAACCTTATATGCCCCCAGGACATAACTTAAAACCCTTGTCCAAAGGGCTGTGGGGGACTGTCCTCAAAAACATAATTTCTATCTGGAAATCAACTACGCTGAAAAAAATGGCTATCTCAAAATTTTGATTGGATGTGTTTTGGGAAATGGTGGGCGTGGAAGGGGTGTTAGTCACCTTCCAATCACTTTCGACTATTAAAAAGGGCACCAGCCACTCCAATTTCCAATTGAATGAGTGCTTTTCGAAGTTTCTACGACAACTTCTTCGATACGGAGTGCCCTGCTCTAAAGAAAAAAATTAATAAATAATACACTGTGCCAACATCGTTCTTATATGCCCCCAGGGCATAACTTAAAACCTTTCCCCTGATGGTTGTAGGGGAGTGTCCTCCTCTTTACTTAGTCCCTGTTTCTTGTCTGGTTCTCGAGTGTCCCTGTTCTTTACTTAGGCAGCGCGATCGTATTGCCTATGATTTCTGCAACAACTTTCTATATAAACCATGTATACCCCCAGAGTATAACTTAAAACCCTTGCCCTTAGGACTCTGAGGGGGTTATCATTCTAAAAGACCTAATTTCCAGAACATTCAACTACGTTCAACAAAATGGATATCTCAAAATTTTGATTGGATGTGTTTTGGAGAATGGTGGGCGTGAGAGGGGCGTTAGTCACTATCCAATCACTTTCAACTATTAAAAAAAGGCACTAGCCCTTTCAATTTCCAGTTGAACCATAGCGTTCACCATATTAGTTCATCCTTAAAGATCTAATTTCCAAAACTTTCAACTACGTTGAATAGAATGGCTATCTCAAAATTTTGATTGGATGTGTTTGGGAAAATGGTGGGCATGAGAGGGGGGTTAATTTCCCTCAAATCATTTTTAAATATTAAAATGGGTACTAGCCCTTTGAATTTCAAATCAAATGAGCCCTTTTTCAAGTTTCTACGACAAAGATTTCAATAAAAACCTTATATGCCCCCAGGGCATAACTTATAATCTTTGCCCTGAGGGTTGTGTCGGAGTGTCCTCCTAAAAAATATATTTTTTATCTGGAAATCCACTACACTGAACAAAATGGCTATCTCAAAATTTTGATTGGATGTGTTTGTGGAAATGATGGGTGTGGAGGGGGGGCTAGTTGCCCTCCAATCACTTTCGACTATTGAAAAGGGCACTAGCCCTTTGAATTTCAAATCGAATGAGCTTTTTTCGAAGTCTCTACGACAACACCTTCTATAAAAACCCTACATGCCCCCAGGGCTTAGCTTAAAACCCTTGCCCTGAGTGCTGTGGGGGATTGTTCTCCTCGAAAACATATTTTCTATCTGGAAATCAACTACGCTGAACAAAATGGCTTTCTCAAAATTTTGATTGGATGTGTTTGGGGAAATGATGGGCGTGGGGGGGGTTAGTTGCCCTCCAATCATTTTCGACTATTAAAAAGGGCACTAGCCCTTTGAATTTCCAATCGAACGAGCCTTTATTGAAGTTTCTACGACAACGCTCTATAAAAACCTTATATGCCCCCAGGGCATAACTTAAAACCCTTGCCCTGAGGGCTGTGGGGAGTGTTTTCCTCAAAAATATATTTTCTATCTGGAAATAAATTACGCTGAACAAACTGGCTATCTCAAAATTTTGATTGGATATGTTTGAGGGAATGATGAGCATGGGGGGGCTAGTTGCCCTCCAATCACTTTCCACTATTAAAAAGGGTACTAGCCCGTCGAATTTCCAATCGAATGAGCCTGCTTTGAAGTTTCTACGACAACGCCTTCTACAAAAACCTTATATGCCCCCAGGGCATAACTTGAAACCCTTGTTCTGAAGGTTGTTGGAGATTGTCCATCTAAAACTCAAGTTGTCTGCCTGGACATAACCAATGCTGGCAGAACTATTTGTCTCCAAACTTTTTTGGAATGTATTTGGGGGAATCATGGGCGTGGGGGGGGCTAGTTGCCTTCAAATTACAGTTAACTATTAAAATGAATCCCGTACCGTCAAATTTGCTATTGAATTAGCCCTTTTTGAAGTTTCTACGACGAAACCTTCGATACGAAGTGCCCGGGTATGGAGAAAAAAAAAACACACATTGGGCCCACATCGTTCTTTACTTAGGCAGCGCTAGCACGCTGCCTATGATTTTCTGTGCTTGGAACTGAGTTAAAGAAATGGTATTAAATGTTCCATTTAAACTTAAATAGTTCTCTCTTTGCTAAAGAATGTTTTTTTAAACACAAATTGTTCACAAGGCCCACAATTTTGAATACTTCGAAGGGATGGTAACTTCTGTGCTATGGTGAACTAAGAATGAAAACGACTATTCTGACAAACTCGTTACACATACAAGCTGAAAGCAAAAAATTGGTCTATGGTTCCTCCGTCAACCCCCTAACCACATCCCTTCCATACCAGTCCGTTGCCCCAACCACCCACGCCGATTCTACTGCTAACTTTATAGCAAAAAGGCAGACATTATGCACCTTGTTCGAATCGAAATTTGGAAATAATTTTCAATATGTGTGAAAAAAGGACCGGAATCGGCCGAAAGCATCTCTAAGACCCCTTAACCCCTTCTCCTCACATGCTACACCGCAATTTTAGTAAAAAAGCACCCATGCGGCGCCTTGTTTGATCCGAAATCATGCACTAATTTTCAGTTAGTATTATTAAAAAGCACAAAGTGGGCCTATGACCCCTATCCCCCTGTCCTCTCCAAACCATTTTCTTTTCTTTGCGGAAAGGCAGGCTTGCTCCATCTTGTTTGAAGCAGGATAATGGATGAACTCTCAATCTGTATCATGGAGGCAAAAAGGGCGTTCTTGGCCAGTCCAATATTATCTCCCCCCCCCCCGGAAGTCATAAAGTTCTTAAATAGATTGACTTATTGGACCTTGATTGAACTGGAATTACGGAAGGATTTTCAATTCATGTAATTTGAAAGCCCAAAGGGGTGAGAGTCCTTCTAATGCCGTCTTACAACCTCCCAACGCCATTTCTTTTTCTTTTTTTTGAAAGGTAGGCATTTTCCAACTTTTTGAAGTAGAATCGCACAAGGATTTTTAATATTTACGATTGGAGGATCATAGTGTATTTGGCCCCTCCAGAACTCTCTGCCCCTCCCCATTACAGCTATTTAGCAGCAATATAGGCAAGTTAATTCCTGTTTAAATCGAAAGCACATAATGAATAAAATGGCTCAATGGCTGCTTTAACAACCCCTCCTCCTCTCCTCATCAGCTTTTTAGACCATAAAAGACAATTTGCACCCCAGAACTCTTTGCCCCTCCCGATTATAGCTATTTAGCAGCAATATAGGCATGCTAATTCCTGTTTAAATCGAAAGCACATAATGAATAAAGTGGCTCAATGGCTGCTTTAACCACCCCTCCTCCTCTCCTCACCAACTTTTTAGGACAAAAAAGACAATTTGCACCCTACTTGAAGTTTAACCAAGCAACAATTTTCAAATCGTATTGATGGTGGCAAAAATTGTGCCCTTAAGCACCTTCAGCGCCCTTGCTCATACCCCTACAATGACAACTTTTTTGCAGAACGTTGGACATATTGCATCTTTTAAGAACAGAAATCACGCAAGTATTTTCAATCCTTATGATTGGGAAATCAAATCTGGACAGTAGTCCCCTTGACACCCCTCAACCTTCCCACCTCCAACTATAAAGTGGAGAGGTAGGTATGTTGCACCTTGTTTAACTTGAAAACGTAGAATGAATTTCAGTTTGTATGACTTGAAGCACAACACGGACCCTTGGTCCCTCGAACACACTTCCCCCTTCCCGCAAGACTGTTATCCATATTACCGGGGGAAAAAGGGGCTTGGACTCTGCAAGACTATCTTTCCATTGCCAACTTTTCAGCAATGAAGTTGGCAGGTATTTTTGCTTTGTCTGATGGGCTTGAAATTATTGGGGCAAGTACCTTGTACCAATGGAACAGGTTATTGCAACTTTCTGAAGTGTATTTTCTTTGTTTGGCCTCCAATCTCTTTGGAACATATGGGACAAATGAACAGAGTGAATGTATTTTCAGAGTCGCCTACCGCGTCCAAGCCCTGTCTACCTTTCGCAAGAACGGGTATGTACATTCACTGGAAATTTCGTAGAAGGGTCTACAGCCAAGGAGGTGTTAATCAAAAAGTTTTAGACTGCTGAACTTTACAGCCTAGGCACTATTGGGCTTTAAATTTTTGTTGCTCGGGATTTCTCCTAAATCACAAAGAGTGACTTGTGAGCAATAATCTTAGAGCTTGTTTATCTTCAGGAGCTTGGAGCCCATCTTTGTTCTGATTGTTTTACCTTTTTATTTGTTTCTGACATATTTTAGGTTTGGAAAATTTGTGCTCATACAAAGGGGTATTGTAAATCACAAATCCAACGCAATGACGTAGTTCGACAATTTAGTAGTAAAAAGTCTGTGTCGTAATGAGTCGGTGATAGACATATTATTAAATTGTTTTCAACGTCAAATAAATATGAAACAATTGATCAGATTTATGTGTTGAGGGAAAGTAACGTTTCTTTAGCGCGTACTTGCTAGAAGTTTAGCAATAATAGTGCAGATTATCTCAGTTTTTATATTTTGGGGCCAAGTAATGTAGCATGAGCTTTCATACATGGTGCATTTTAAACTGACGCTTTTGGCTGGATGCCAAAAAATAAGTAAATAAGCTTTTTTAAGAACACAGTGCATTTTAAGACTGACTCTAAGGAGCGTGCAACTATTTTATTTTTTTCCGAAGAAAAAAGCTCTTCTTAAGGCAAAACAAAGTTTTGGGGAATTACAATTACGGTATTCAATCAATGTTGAAGAGACTATTGAAAAATGTTGCTAGTTTAACATTTTTGTCAGCGAAGTCAACGTAATGTTGCTATAACACTTCATGTTGTCTTACCGATATAAATCTATTTTGTATCTGCGATAAAAGGCTCCTAACAGTATAATCTTCACCACCAGCCACGCTAACCCCTTCCTCTCTGCCATCTTCTGCACTTCTCTTCATTTCCTGCCACAAAAACAAAATATTAACAAAACCAAAGAATGGGTTTTACTCGGGATTCAACCGACATGTGAAGTAGACGTGGTAACCGCTCCGCAATTAAACTTTGTAAATAAACCTTATATATACAAAGCCTATATTGCAAGAATGCTGAACTTAAGGTTAAGCATTCCACAACAATTTTCCCAGCGAAGTTAACTTAAAGTTGATGTAACACTTCAAGCTGCCCTAGCGAAATAAATCTATTTTGTCTTTTCTATAAGAGACTCCTTATCAGTTTAATTCCTATTTATTCCAACGTTTCAGTTGAAAACTAGGACAGGAAAAACACGTATAAAGAAATCGGAAATCACAGTGCATTAGCCTAATGCTGTTACATTTTTTCATTTTGTCCCTTTTCATCTTAAATGTGAAATTTGAGACAGTACTTTGTGTCATCTATATTTCGTCCAGAATCTGATTATGTCTTGTAAAATGTTTAAAACTTGTCTCAAATTAGATTCGTAAAAGTTTTTGAAATTTGAGACAAATAGTTGAGGACAAGATGAGAGCAATAAAAAAGCGCTCATGTCGTGTCTCGGTATTTTTGTATGTGCTAAAAGAAAGAAGCAATTAATCTAGCCTATGAATAGGGGGCCAATGACATCTATGCTTTTTCTTCTTTCTCTCTTTTCTTTCAAAAATGGTTTTGTATATCTACTCCGTTTTATTTAGGAATCTACTTATACATAAATTATGGCAAGAGACTGTATCTCAACTTGTGTTTAATTTCTAGACATTATTGACAATACGTGATACGTATGTGATAAATATTTGACGTATATGTTAGTTGACTATGTGTCAGGATCACACTTGCGAATTTGACATATGTCAAGACTATTTATGTCAAGACAATACAAAATAGTTTGTTAAGGATGAATACATTCGTGATTTCTGTTTATAATACATACCAACTGTGTATTTGGGCATAAATATATGTTTAACTGTTGTTTTCTCTTATATACTGGATTTAGGAAGATTTTATCCGATAATTACGCAGGATTATCGGATTGTAAGAAAACTATACCGTTATTCTTTTCATATAATATGTCGACAGAATAGGGAATTTTTGATTTGATTCAAATTTTGTTGAGAGTAACAATCCATTCTCTATTGATATAAATACCGTCTTTTGACTATACTAAAAGAAAAAAGTTTTTTTTCAACGAAAGTAAAAAGCGACATTAAAACTTCAAAAGAGCATAAAATATTTTGTATATTATGGGGCTGAGGAAGGAGGGGATCTCATTCCTTAGGCCCTGGTTTTTTACATTAAAGTTGTATAGTCCCAAATAAAAAATCGTGGTGATAAAATTTTTCACAAAAAGCAATAAAAAAACTTCCCACTCAAGCTAAACGGCTCTTGTGTTTGAACAGTCATTCACAAGGAATTTGGACAGAAAGTCAAACTTTAGTTTAAAAAGTCCAGAGCTAAGAAGAGAGCAGGTCACGTATATGTCCAGAACAATGTCTGTTTGTTTGGGCTTTTTAACTTGTTTATTTTTACATTTAGTTGCTATTCATTTTAGTAGCATGCCTAGGGTTGCCCTAAATACGAGTAGGGCTACCATCCCTCAAACACGACCCTTTAAGTCAGAATTTTACTTTTGAACAGCAATTCTTCGTGGAAAACACCTCATTTAAAGTATCTGCTTTCCGGAATAAAGTATAACTATCCGAGATAAACAAACTTGTTTGCAGTATGAGGAGAGCTCTTGACCCCTCAGGTTTCAAACTGGACGCTTCATCTCATTGATATATATATATATATATATATATATATATATATATTAATGGGATTTCTCATAATATAATGAACCTCTTGGAAGATACATTGAGAGATTCAAACGACTATGCCAAAGGTTATAAAAAAATGCGAGAAATAGAGGATAATACAAGTCAACTTGCTGCTTCATTGGGACAACAGCCTCCAAACGTGCCGCTCATTTTTACTTTGTCAGATAGAGTCGATTATATACGGTTTAACCCTCCCGCGTGTAATGAAGTATGCGCTGTGCTTACTCTTAATGCTGACCATAGTTTTCCACCAAGTGAAATAGTTATAAAACAACGTGGGCAAAATCTTGTCATTTTAAATAATACCGACCATCGTGTGGAGCTCTTTATCTGCCCAATGTTTTATCCAGCTGGAACTCAGGATAGTCAAGGGGTATGTGCCACTTCAAATAACTTATGTAAGTCGTCCACATAAACACGGCTTGAATTAGCAAAGAATCGTATCGCTTTTTGCCCTGAACATGCGAAAAGTCTTTCTGTGCAAACTGTAACACCGATCTGCATAGGATTGGTTTTAATGCTTTGCTTTTTGGTGGAAGACTTTTCCAACAGTACCTCGTTGATACCGCTTTCGTGTTGAGTGTGATCGTATTGATTGGATAAAATTTAACCAGAAAACTATTATGGGTGATAACTACGTGGGTGTTACAAGACTTCTTAAAGACTTAACCTCGAAAAAGGATGCATTCGTTGGTGAAAAAGCTATACTACAGCCATCATTCGTCGTATCAACACGCTACTTTGCTGAACATTTGAAGACGCCTTGGACCCTCAGATTTTTTTTATAACTGTGACTTGCAATCCTGATTGGCCTGAATATAAAGAAGCAGCAAGTATTAAACTTATTATACAACCCTATTATACAACAGTCCCCTCAAGGTCGTCCCGATCTCATTACTTGAATCGCTAAACTGAAATTTGACGACATAATCAATGCTATTGATAAGTATCAGATATTTGAAAAAGTGGCAGCATATGTGCATACAATTGAATTTCAAAAACGTGGACTACCACATGTGCATTTTCTATTGATCATGAGTCCTCAGGATCGAATCCATAATCCAGTTGAAATTGATGATCTTATTTCAGCTGAAATTCCAAATTCAAACGATCCATTATTAAGAGAATTAGTCTTACAGTGGATGATTCATAATCCCTGCAGAAATTTAAATCCAAATACGAGTTGTATGATTAATAAAAATGAAAAATTACTGTGCCGCTTCGGTTTTTCCAAAGCAGTACAATTCCGTCACATCTCTAGCGGATGCTGAAAAACCAAAGTGTCGACGTCGTTATGATCCATAATTAGACAAAATGAGTAGAGAAGAATTTTCACATGACTGTGCTGTTTATCGAAAAGATTTTGGTAATTACCGAATTACTCGTGATAATCGTCATTTCGCCACATATAATCCTCATATCCTTAAAAAGTACCAATGTCACATAAATGTCGAATATGTAGGAAATATAGGTCCGGTAAAGTATCTATATATATATATACATCTAAAAGGGACATGATTGTGGTTCAATAAAGATTGTCGAAAATATTTGGTGCATGGTTTACAATGAAGCAGAAACATATTTATAAGAATGCTACACTGCACAAACTGAAGCATGCTGGCGACTATTTAGTTACGATATCCAGAAAAAGAGCCATGCCGTTCAACGTTTAAATGTTCATTTGCCAGGGCGTTATATAATGCAAAATATCAGCCAATCCCAAAAAGATTTGGTAGATATTGGACAACAAGGCTCAATGTTGGAAGCGTATTTTCGACACAACAAGGCGTTAAAACAAATGAAAAAGAAGAAATTTCTCTATTATTGGGAAATGCCTGAGCACTATAAAGTGAATGGCAATACCAGTACATGGGAACAAAGAATCCGTCGATTACGTGTCATTGGACGAATTCAGAACGTAAATTTTGCAGCTTTTCCCGAGTACTTCTATTTACGAGTACTTTTGTATTATGTGAAGAATGCAACAAGTTTTGAAGATGTTAAATCAGTTGATAACGTTGTATATTCCACATACAGAAAGCATGCCTGGCTCATGACCTTGAATTCGACGATAAACAGTGGTTCGACGCCCTAGAAGAATCGGCATTATCCAAAATGCCTTCTGTAATGTGAATACTCTTCAAACAGATCCTTGTTTTTGGTAATCCTGCTGATCCAAAAGCTCTTTGGGAAAGATTCAAAAATCAGTTGGCAGAGGATTTCATTTTGCATACAAGACAAAATAGTTTATCTAAAGACCTTGCAGTAAGGCGTGCTTATCGTATTATTGCATCGAAGTTTAATACGATGGCAATAGAAGGTCGAAATTTGAGTTTTTGGGTGGAACGATACGGCATAGACAACATTGAGAGCTATGAAAATGACCAAAGCTCGGGATTCCCAAATTCTTGTGAGCCAGCTATTACTGGAGATAGTATGAATTGGCTTCTGCAAGGAAAACAGCTTGGAATTATTGACAGTGTTTTACTGACTGATCTTAATTATATTGGTAAAAAATGTTTAATGGACCAGGTGGGACCGGTAAAACATTTGTTTATAAGACCTTGTATCACATTCTGTGTGGAAAAAATTACAAAATACAATGTGTGGCTTATTTTGCCATTGAACTTTATTGTCATTCGGACTAACAACACATTAAACCTTTGGCTTGAAAATTCCACTGTTCTCAAATTCAGTTCTTGTATAAGATCTCGTTCAAGCAGAGGTTTAGAATTAGCTCAAGTAGATGTTTTCCTATTTGACGAAGCACCTATGCTTCCCAAGTATGGCTTACAAAATATGGACCAGTTGTTGCGGTACATTGCAAATCAAAACCTACCATTTGGTGGGAAAATTTTAATTGCTGAAGATGATTTCCTACAGTGTTTACCAGTTAAACCCAGACACAACCACAGTGAAACCTCGATTTATCAATAAAAATAGTCATCTTTGGAAGAATTTAAAACATGTTTCCCTTGAAAAAAATATGCGGGTCGATCCTGAAAAGGAAGCATTTGCAAAATACAATTGTTGACATTATTCAAAACGCAAGGTACAGTAGGGGAATTTGCAATACCACTTCGGACGATTTGTCTGCATTTTGCTAAATCCGCAATATCTAATCCTTGTACTGAGGACATCTTTCCGGATTTACACGACCCCATTATAACCCGACTCCCCCGTTTAGCTTCCTTGGCAATTTCAACGTATTTACCGATCCGTACCATTAGTGAGAGGTTCCGGAAAAGTTTTATCCCCTCTATTCTGGAGTGACTAAATAATTCCTGAACTATGTCCTGCACCAAAATTAACTCCTCCATCTCTTGTTTTAGTTGTTGGTGTATGCTCACAATAATTATGCGTCATTTTTTCTCTTCATCTTTGGTCACTTTTATTTTGCCCTTTTGTGATATTTATTTATACTATATCTCATTTTTGACCTTTAATTTTAAATATTTTGACCTGTAATTGTAATCCTTTCTTTAATTGTAAATATTTCTTTTTGACTGGATTTTATTTGACTTGTTAATTTGGCTGGATTTTAAGTGTTTTTTTTTATTTTACGGTATTTGACTTTGAGTACGAATTCGGTATGCTTTTCTTCCTGCCTGTGATTTTTTTTTATCTCCCACCCTTTCTGTTTTATTTTTGCCATTATTCGCACAGTCTATTTTAGTTCTTCGACTTGGAATTTTTTTTTTTGCGTAAAATTTTTATTGACCATTTTTATGCTTGATTGGTGTTTCTTGTCTTGCTGTATTATTTGTTTTGCTTTTTTTGTTCTTTTCGACATATGATGCGAATTCTGCTCTATTAGAGCTTGTGATAGCCTTTTGAAAATAAATATTATCTCATCTTATCTAAGTACATCCTCAAACTGAAAAATGGAAATCTTCTTAAAAATTAACTTAATATAATTGAATTACGGAACGATATAATTTCCAGTGACAATTTAATTGAGGTTGTATTTGGCGAATGTTTGCCTAAACAAAGTTTCGATTTAATGAAGGATGGAGTTATTTTAACTTCAATCAACAAAGTTAGTAAAACAAATGCGAAAATTATCAATCGCCTTCCAGGAGAATACAAATCGTATAAAAGTTACGATTCTGTAAAAGATTAAGAAAAAAGAGAAATTGAATTTACTCCAGAATTTGTCAATTCAATTGAAACAGCATATTTACCACCACATGACTTACAAATTAAAAGAATATTATAGTTATGCTTTTTCGTAGCTTAGATGTTTCAGAACTTAAACTTAGAACTTAGTTCCTCCTGATCCATTGGTGGCGCATACGGTGTCGACGAAGCCTCTCCACTCGTCCCGAAGCAATGCTGCGGCGGTGACATCTTCCCATTCAGGTGTTAACGAGGTCTCAGCTGTCCTCAGATCTCTATCAAAAGTTCGCCGCAAAGTGCTCTTTGGACGACCTCGTCTTCTTCTGCCGCCTGGTTTCCAGTCGTACGCTGTCCTAGGAAGGCGGACTTCTTTCATGCAGATTACATGGCCTAAATATGACCACCTCTTCTTCCTCAGAACAACAGTAATGAGAGGCTGACCCGTTCTATTCCTTATTTCAACGTTACTGATTCTGTGCTTGCTAAATTATGTTTAAAATTCTCATCATGCACATATTTTCAATTGCAAGAATTCTCCTTTTGACCTACGGATTCATTTCCCAACACTCACTAGCGTAAAGGAGTATGGAGAGCACACTGCTACTGAAGAGGCATAGCTTCAGTCACAAAGAATATTTACTACTTCTCCAAATGGGCTTAGGTCTATTGAAAGCTCCAGTTGACTGACCAATTCTACGTTTAATCTCGGTCATTATTTCACCATCGCAATCGATCCAGCTACCCAGGTATTGGAAGTCCTTAACCTGTTTTAGACTTGTATTCTTGTGATGCAGAACAAGCGATGAGCTTGTGATCGACATGCTCTTTGATCTTTGTCCACATTTATGCTTAGCCCGACATTTTCTGCATTTTCTGTAATTGCGTCAAGTTCAGAAGGGATGTGTAATGGGACCTGTCTTATATAAGGGATGTATAATGGGACCTGGCCAGAACCTGTATGTTCTGGCCAAGGCCAGGACATAATTTGCACTTTAATATAAATGTTTTTACTTTTATAACTTTAATAAATCAAATAATATTAAGATTTTGACTACTAAATGTCAGTAAATGTCTATTAAACTGACAATGCACATTCGTTTTTATTTTTTTCAGCAAAGTGCAGATTATGTTCTGGCCTTGGGAAGGCATAGGGGTTTTGAGCCCAACTTATGTTAATTTCTGCTCGTTTTGAGTTTGACTCGGTTATTTATTGTAATTTCTGTTAGTTTTGGGTGTCATTTATTTATCAATGCTGATTTGTGGTAGTTTAACGCTTGATACATTATTTTATTTTATTTTTGCTCATTTTTTGTTTAATGGAGTTCTTTACTTTTGTTTGAAAAGCTTATTTTGTGGAAACAGTTTTTTTAATTAATTGATCTTCGTTTTATATTGACATAGTCTTTTCAGGGAAGAAGAAAATAATAGTTTAAATCTTTTCGTTTATTTAAGAATTTATAGTTTGGCCTCCTATGTATGCTGGAGAAAAATTTTCAGCAATTTTTAACAAAATACACCCTTTTAAAAATCTGGACACAAATAGTAGTGTTTAATTTAGTTTCATACCTCCTCTAGTTGGCCTGAAATGGAAAACTTGATACCATTCGAAAAAAAATATGTTTACTTTCTTTGATAGCTTGGATACACTTACGCTATTTTGATTTGGTTAAATTTTAAGAGCAGAAGCAGCCCCAAAAGTTTGAACATAATACCCTCAGTCATTCTTGGGATACTGCTGAGATGCCTTATTGGGAATTAGCATTACCACAGTGAATTTTGATTTAATATTATGGTAACATTTAATTTTTAAACATAAAGTAAATAGGAGGGTGGGTGTGGGAGGGGGATTAGTTTCCCTCAAATCATTTTCGACTATTAAAAAGGGCATCAGCCCTTTCTATTTTCAATCGAATGAGCCCTTTTCGAAGTTCCTACGACAACTCCTTCAATACAAAAGTGCCCTGGTCAAAACAACAACAACAAAATAATACATTATACCCACATCGATCTTTACTATAATTAATTGAAAAAACTTTTTCCACAAAATAAGTTTTTCAAAGAAAAGTAAAGAACTCCATTAAACAAAAAATGAGCAAAACTAACATCAAATAATCTACCAAGTGTGAAACTATCACAAATCAGCATTGATAAATAAATGAAAGCCAAAACGAACAGAAATTACAATAATTAACCGAGTCAAACTCAAAACGTGCAGAAATTAACATAAGTTGGGCGCAAAACCCCTTTGCCTTCCCAAGGCCAGAACAAAATTTGCACTTTACTGAAAAAATCTAAATGTTATTACTTTTATAACTTTAATAAATCAAATAATATTAACATTTTGATTGCTAAATTTCAGTATATGTATATTGAACTGACAATGCATATAGTCTTTTCAGGGAAAAAGAAAATAATACTTTGAATTTTATCGTTTTTTAAGACTTTATAGTTTGGCCTGCCATTTGTATCCCGGAGAAAAATTTTCAGCAATTTTTAACAACATACACCCTTTTAAAAATCTGGACACAAATAGTACTGTTTAGTTTTGTTTCATAACTTCTCTAGTTGACCTGTAATGGAAAACTTGATACCATTCGCAAAAAAATCTGTTTACTTTCTTTGATAGCTTAGATACACTTACGCTATTTGGATTTGGTTAAATTTTAAGAGCAGAAGTAGCCCCGAATGTTTAAACATAATACCCTCAGTCATTTTTGGGATACTGCTGAGATGCCTTACTGGGAATTAGAATTCTCACAGTGCATTTTGATTTAATCTTAAGTCAACATTTAGTTTTTAAACATATAAAAATTGGATTTGAGGAAGACTAAAATATAATCTATAAGTCATATACAACAACTTTCTATATAAGCCTTATTTGTCCCCAGGGCATAACTTACAACCTTTGTACCGAGGGTTCTGAGGGGGTTATCATTCTAAAAGACACAATGTCAAGACTTCTTGACTACGTTGAACAAAATGACCGTCGAAAATTCGCGAGTAAATGTGTTTTGGAAAATGGTGGATATGGGAGAGCGCCAGTCGCCCTTTAATCACTTTCAATTGATGAAAAAGGTAATAGAACTTTAAAGGTCCACAATACTGATCCCCTGGCATGTCTAGGTGAAAGCGACTACAATTAAAACTTTATATGCCCCCATGGTATAAGATGCGACCCTTGCCCTGAGGGCTGTGGGGGGAGGCTTTTTCATCCTTAAAGACCTATTTTCCAAAACTTTTAACTATTTTAACTACGTTGAATAAAATGGCTATCTAAGAATTTTGATTCGATGTGTTTTGGGAAAAGGTGGGCGAGAGAGGTGGGTTAGTTGCCCTCAAATCACTTTTGACTATTGAAAAGGGTACTAGTCCTTTGAATTTCAAATCGAATGAGCCCTTTTTCATGTTTCTACGAGAAAGATTTTAATAAAAACCTCATGTGCCCCCAGGGCATAATTTATAACCCTTGCCCTGAGGGTTGTGGGTGAGTGTCCTCCTTAAAAATATGTTTTCTACCTAGAAATCCACTACCCTGAACAAAATGGCTATCTCAAAATTTTTATTGGATGTGTTTGGGGGAATGATGGGTGTGGGGGGGGGGGCTAGTTGCCCTCCAATCACTTTCGACTATTAAAAAGGGCACTATCCCTTTGAATTTCCAGTCGAATGAGCTTTTATTGAAGTTTCCACGACAACGCCTTCTTTAAAAACCTTATATACCCCCAGGGCATAACTTAAAATCCTTGCCCTGAGGGATGTGGGGGAGTATCCTCCTCAAAAACGTATTTTCTATGTGGAAATCAGCTACGCTGAACAAAATGGGTATCTCAAAATTTTGATTGGATGTGTTTGGGGGAATGAAGGGCGTGAGGGGGAGGGGGGGGCTAGTTGCACTCAAATCACTTTCGACTATTAAAAAGGGTACTAGCCCTTTGAATTTCCAATCCAATGAGCCTGTTTTGAAGTTTCTACAACAACGCCTTCTATAAAAACCTTACATGCCCCCAGGTCATAACTTAAAACCCTTGCCCTGAGGGTTGTGGGGGAGTGTCCTCTTCAAAAACCAATTTTTTATCTGGAAATCAACTACGCGGAACAAAATGGCTATCTCAAAATTTTGATTGGATGTGTTTGGGGGAATGATGGGCGTTGGGGAGGGGGCTAGTTGCCCTCCAATCACTGTCGACTATTAAAAAAAGGATACTAGCACTTTCAATTCCCAATCGAATGAGCCTTTTTTGAAGTTTCTACGACAACGCCTTCTATAAAAACCTTATATACTCCCAGGGCATAACTTAAAACCCTTGCCCCGAGGGTTATAGGGAAGTGTCCTCCTCAAAAACATATTTTCTCTCTGGAAATCATCTACGCTGGACAAAATGGCTATCTCAAAATTTTGATTGGATTTGTTTGGGGAATGATGGGCGCGGGGGGGGGCTAGTTGCCTTCCAATCCCTTTCGACTATTAAAACGGGCACTAGCCCTTTGAATTTCCAATCAAATGAGCCTTTTTTGAAATTTCTACGGCAATGCCTTCTATAAGAACCTTATATGCCCCCAGGGCATAACTTAAAACCCTTGCCCCGAGGGTTGTGGGGGTGTGTCCTCCTACAACAGATATTTTCTATCTGGAAATCAAGTACGCTGAAAAAAATAGCTATCTCAAAATTATGATTGGATGTGTTTGGAGGAATGAAGGGCGTGAGGTGGGGGGGCTAGTCGCACTCAAATCACTTTCGACTATTAAAAAGGGTACTAGCCCTTTGAATTTCCAATCGAATGATCCTGTTTTGAAGCTTCTACGACAATGCCTTCTATAAAAGCCTTGTATGCCCCCAGGGCATAAGTTTAAACCCTTCCCCTGAGGGTTGTGGGGGAGTGTCCTCTTCAAAAACATATTTTCCATTTGGAAATCACCTCCGCCTGACAAAAGGGCCCTCTCACACGGGGGAGGGGAGGGGTTGGGGGGAAGGAGGGGCGCGGGGGGGAGGGCTAGTTGTCCTCCGCTCACATTCGACTATTAAAAAGGGCGCTAGCCCTTTGAATTTCCAATCGAATGAGCCTTTTTTTTTATTTCTACGGCAATGACTTCTATAAAAACCTTATATGCCCCCAGGGCATAACTTAAAACCCTTGCCCCGAGGGTTCAGGGGGTGTGTCTTCCTCAAACAGATATTTTCTATCTAGAAATCAACTACGCTGAACAAAATGGCGATCTCAAAATTTTGATTGGAGGTCTTTGGTGTAATGATGGGCAGGGGGGAGGGCTAGTTTCCCTCTAATCACTTTCAACTATTCAAAACAGTTCTAACCCTTTAAATTTCCCATCTACTGATCCTGTTTTGAAGTTTCTAAGACAACGCCTTCTATAAAAACCTTGTATGCCCCCAGGCCATTAGTTTAAACCCTTCCCCTGAGGGTTGTGGGGGAGTGTCCTCTTCAAAAACCAATTTTTTATCTGGAAATCAACTACGCGTGACAAAATGGCTATCTCAAAATTTTGATTGGATGTGTTTGGGGGAATGATGGGCGCTGGGGGGAGGGCTAGTTGCCCTCCAATCACTTTCAAATATTAAAAAGGGTACTAGCACTTTGAATTTCCAATCGAATGAGCCTGTTTTGAAATTTCTGCGGCAACGCATCTATAAAACCCTCATATGCCCCCAGGGCATAACTTAAAACCCTTGCCCTGAGGGTTTTGGGGGAGTATCCTCCTCAAAAACATATTTTCTATCTGGAAATCAACTATGCTGAACAAAATGGCTATCTAAAAATTTTGATTGGATGTGTTGGGGAGAATGATGGGCGTGGGGGGGGGCACGAGGTGCCCTCCAATCAGTGTCGACTATTAAAAAGGGCGCGAGCCCTTTGAATGTCCAGTCAAATGAGCTTTTATTAAAGTTTCTAGGACAGCGCCTTCATTAAAAAATTTATATCTAACCAGGGCAAAAATGAAAACCTTATCCCCGATGGCTATGGGGGAGTGTCATCCTCAAAAACAAATTTTCCATCTGGAAATCAACGAAGCGGGACAAACTGACTATCTAAAACTTTTGAGATTGGGGGTTGTATGGGCGCGGGGGGGGCTAGTTGGCCTCCGATTTCTTTCAACTATTAAAAACGGCACTAGCCGTTTGAATTTCCAATCGAATAAGCCTTCTTTGAGGTTTATACGTCAATGCCTTCTATAAAAACCTTATATGCCCCCAGGGCATAACTTAAAACCCTTGCCCCGAGGGTTGTGGGGGTGTGTCCTCCTCAAAAACATATTTTCTATCCAGAAATCAACTACGCTGAACAAAATGGCTATTTCAAAATTTTGATTGGATGTGTTTGGGGAAATTAAGGGCGTGAGGGGGGGGGGCTAGTTGCACACAAATCACTTTCGACTGTTAAGAATGGTACAAGCCCTTTGAATTTCCAATAGAATGATCCTGTTTTGAAGCTTCTACGACAACGCCTTCTATAAAAACCTTGTATGCCCCCAGGGCATAAGTTTAAACCCTTCCCCTGAGGGTTGTGGGGGAGTGTCCTCTTCAAAAACAATTTTTTTATCTGGAAATCAACTACGCTGAACAAAATGGCTATCTCAATATTTTTAGTTGCGAGGTGGTGGGCAAGGATGGGCGCGGGGGGGGGGCCAGTTAGCCACAGATTACATTCGACTAATAAAAAATGCGCGAGCTCTTTGCATTTACGATCGAATGATCCTTTTTTTTAAATTTCTACGGCAATGACTTCTATAAAAACCTTATATGCCCCCAGGGCATAACTTAAAACCCTTGCCCCGAGGGTTGTGGGGGTGTGTCTTCCTCAAACAGATATTTTCTATCTAGAAATCAACTACGCTGAACAAAATGGCTATCTCAAAATTTTGATTGGATTTGTTTTGGCGGAATGAAGGGCGGTGGGGGGCCTAGTTGCCCTCCAATCACATTCGACTATTAAAAAGGGTACTAGCCCTTTGAATTTCCAATCGAAAGAGCCTGTTTTAAAGTTTCTACGACAACGCCTTCTATAAAAACCTTGTATGCCCCCAGGGCATAAGTTTAAACCCTTCCCCTGAGGGTTGTGGGGGAGTGTCCTCTTCAAAAACAAATTTTTTATCTGGAAATCAACTACGTTGAACAAAATGGCTATCTAAAAATTTTGATTGGATGTGTTCGGGGGAATGAAGGGCGTGAGGGGGGGGGGGGCTAGTTGCACTCAAATAACTTTCGACTATTAAAAAGGGTACTAGCTCTTTAAATTTCCAATCGAATGAGCCTGTTTTGAAGCTTCTAAGACAACGCCTTCAATTAAACCCTCATATGCCACCAGGGCATAACTTAAATCCCTTGCCCTGAGGGTTTTGGGGGACTGTCCTCCTCGAAAACATATTTTCTATTTTGAAATCAACTACGCTGAACGAAATGGCTGTCTAAAAATTTTGATTGGATGTGTTTGGGGGAATGATGGGCGGGGGGGGGCTAGTTGCCCTCCAATCACTTTTGACATTAAAAAAGGCACTAGCCCTTTAATTTCCAATCGAGTGAGCCTGTTTTGAAGTTTTTACGACAGCACCTTCTATGAAAACCTAATATGCCCCCAGGGTATAACTTAAAACCCTTGCCCTGAGGGTTGTGGGGATATGTCTTCCTCAAACAGATATTTTCTATCTAGAAATCAACTACGCTGAGCAAAATGGTTATCTCAAAATTTTGATTGGATGTGTTTGGGGGAATGAAGGGCATGGGAGGGGGTTAGTTTCCCTCCAATCACTTTCGATTATTAAAAAGGGCACTAGCCCTTTGAATTTCCAATCGAGTGAGCCTTTTTTGAAGTTTGTACGACAACGCCTTCTATAAAAACCTTAGATGCCCCCACGGCATAACTCAAAACCCTTGCCCTGAGGGTTGTGGGGAGTCTCCTTTTCAAAAACATATTTTCTATCTGGAAATCAAGTATGCTGAAAAAAATGGCATTCTGAAAATTTTGATTGGATGTGTTTGGGGGAATGATGGGCGTGGGTGGGGGCTAGTTGCCCTCCAATCATTTTCGACTATTAGAAAAGGGTACTAGCCCTTTGAATTTCCAATCGAATGAGCCTTTCTTGAAGTTTCTATGACAACACCTTCTATAAAACACCTTTTATACCCCCAGGGCATAACTTAAAACCCTTGCCCTGAGGGTTATAGGGATGTGTCCTAATCAGAAACGTAATTTCTATTTGGAAATCAACTACGCTGAACAAAATGGCTATCTCAAAATTTTGATTGGATGTGTTTGGGGAAATGATGGGCGTGGGGGGGGGGGGCTAGATCCCCTCCAATCAATTTAGACTATTACAAAGGGCACTAGCCCTTTGAATTTACAATCGAATGAGCCTTTTTTGAAATTTCTACGGCAATGACTTCTATAAAAACCTTATATGCCCCCAGGGCATAACTTAAAACCCTTGCCCCGATGGTTGTGGTGTGTCTTCCTCAAACAGATATTTTCTATCTAGAAATCAACTATACTGAACAAAGTGCCCGTCTAAAAATTTTAATTGGATATGTTGGAGGGAATGAGTAGCGTCGAAAGGGGACCTATGTTACCATCAATAGCTTTCGAAAATTGAAAAGGCGATATCCCTTTGGATTTCCAATCAAATGAGCCTGTCTTGAAGTTTCTGCGACAAAGCCTTCTATAAAAAAAAATTATATGCCCTCAGGGCATAACTTAAAACCCTTGCCCCGAGGGTTGTGGGGGAGTTCCCTCCACAAAAAGATATTTTGTATCTGGTAATCAACTACGCTGAAAAAATGGCTTTCTCAAAATTTTGATTGGCTGTATTTGGGGGAAGGATGGGCGTGGGGGGGGCTATTTGCCCTCCAATCACTTTTGACTATTAAAAAGGGCACTAGAACTCTCAATTTCCAGTCGAATTAGCCCCTTTTGAAGTTTCTACGACGACCGCTTCCTTATGAAGTGCCCTGCTCTAAAGGAAAAAAAAAATACATAGTACAATGTGCCAACAGCGTTCTTATAATAATGTTCTCAGGGCATAACTTAAAACCCTTGCCCCGAAGGTTGTGGGTGAGTGTCCTCCTCGAAAAGATATTTTCTATCTGGAAATCAAATACGCTGTACAAAATGGCTATCTCAAAATTCTGATTGGACGTATTTTGGGGAATGATGGCCGTGGGGGGGGGGGGGGGTAGTTGCCGTCCAACCACTTTCGACTATGAAAAAGGGCACTAGCCACTCCAATTTTCAATCGAATGAGCACTTTTCGAAGTTTTTGCGACGACTCCTTCGATACGAAGTGCCCGGGTATGGAGAAAAAACAAAAAAAAAACAACACGTTGGGCCCACATCGTTCTTTACTTAGGCAGCGCTAGCGCGCTGCCTATGAAAATGTCAAGCCTTCCAATTACTTTCGACTATTAAAAAGGGCACTAGGCCTTTCGATTTCCAATCGAATGAGCCTTTTTTTAGTTTCTACGATAACACTTCCTATAAACACCTTATATGCCCCCAGGGCATAAATTACAACTCTTACCCTAAGGCATGTGAGGGTGGTTGTCATCCTCTAATACCTAATTTCCAGAACTTTCAACTACGTTACACAAATAGGCTATCTCAAAATTTTGATTGGATGTGTGTGGGGGAATGGTGGGCGTGACAGAGGGGTTAGTCACCGTCCAATCACTTTCATCTATTAAAAAAGGCACTAGACCTCTCAATTTCCAATTGAATGAGCCCCATTTGAAGTTTTTACGACAACTCTATCATTAAAAACCTTATAAGCCCCCAGGGCATAACTTACAACCTTTGCCCTGGGGACTCTGGGGGGTTTTTCATCCTTAAATATTTCAACTTAAATAATTTCCAGAACTTTCAACTACGTTTAATAAAATGGCTATCTCTAAACTTTGATTGAATGTGATTGGGGAAGTGGAAGGCGTGAGAAGGAGGTTAATTACTTTCCACTCACTTTCGACTATTAAAAAGGGCAATTTCAATTTCCAATCAAATGAGCCCCTTTTGAAATTCCTACAACAAATTTCTATATAAACCTTATATGCCCCCAGGGCATAACTTACAACCCTTGCACTGAAAGCTCTGATGGGGTTATCATCCTAAAAGACCTAATTTCAAGAACTTTCGACTACGTTGAACAGAATGGATATCTCAAAATTTTGATTGGATGTGTTCGGGGAAATGGTGGGCGTGAGAGGGGGGTTAGTTGCCCTTCAATCACTTTCGACTATTAAAAAGGTACTAGCCCTTTCAATTTTCAATGGAATGAGCTCTTTTGGATGTTTTTACAACATCGCTTTCCATAAAAACCTTACATGCTCCCAGGGCATAACTTAAAACCCTTGCCCTGAGGGTTTTAGGGGGGATGGGTTGTCATCCTTAAAGACCTAATTTCCAAAACTTTCAACTGCGTTCAATAAAATGGCTATTCAAAAATTTTGATTGGATGTGTTTGGGGAAAATTTGGGCGTGAGAGGGGGGGTTAGTTGCCACCAAATCACTTTCGACTATTAAAAGGGCACTGGTCCTTAGAATTTCCAATCGAATGAGCCCTTTTTCAAGTTTCTACGACAAACATTTCAATACAAACCTTATATGCCCCCAGGGTATAACTTATAACCCTTTCCCTGAAGACTGTGGGGGGGGGGGGTGTCCTGCTCAAAGTTATAATTTCCTGAACTTTAAACTTAGTGGAACAAAATGGCTATCAAAAAATTTTGATTGGATATGTTTGGGGAAATGGTGGGCGTGGAAGGGGTGTTAGATGCCTTCGAATCACTTTTGACTATTAAAAAGGGCACTAGCCATTTCAATTTCCAATCGAATGAGCCCGTTATGAAGTTTCTACGACGATGCGTTCAGTAAAAACCTTTGATGCCCCCAGGGCATAACTTACAACCCTTGCTCTGAGGGCTGTGGGGGAGTGTCCTCCTCAAAAAAATAATTTCTGTCCGGAAATTCTCAACACTGAACAAAATGGCTGTCTTAAAAATTTTGATTGGATGTGTTTGGGGAAAAGTTGGGCGAGAGAAGGGGGCTAGTTGCCCTCAAATCACTTTCGACTATTAAAAAGGGCACTAGACGTTTGAATTTCCAATCGAATGAGCCCTTTTTAAATTTTCTACGACAAAGATTTCAATAAAAACTTAAATGCCCGCAGGGCATAACTTATAACCCTTGCTCTGAAGACTGTGGGGGGGGGGGGAGTGTCCAGCTCAAAGGTATAATTTCCTGATCTTTAAACTGCGTGGAACAAAATGGGTATCTCAAAATTTTGATTCGATGTGTTTGGGGACATGGTGGGCGTGGAAGGGGGGCTAGTTGCCTTTCAATTACTTTCGACTATTAAAAAGGGCACAAGCCATTTCAATTTCTAATCGATTGAGCCCTTTTTGAAGTTTCTACGACGACGTGTTCTATAAAAGTGGCCTGTTATATGCCCCCAGGGACATAACTTACATACCTTTGTCCTGAGGGCTGTGAGGAGGCTAGTGCATCCTCAAGGACCTCAATTTCCAGAACTTAAAACTACGCTGAACAAAAATGGCTATCTCAAAATTATATATATAATACATACTATGATATATATATATAATATATATATATATATATATATATATATATATCAACCGAGGATATATATATATATATATAGTATGATATAGAAGTAATATATGATATAAGAAGTATATATCAAGTAACTGATAATATACTAGTATATATATATATATATATATATATATACTTGACTTGACTTGACTTGACTCGCTTTATTTACTACTAATTACAAAATAAACTATATACAAGCAACCGCCCGGAGAAGGCTCAAAAAGCCTTATTAAAGACGGCTGAAATCCTCTAATTCTAAACATCTAAAAATTATAATTCTCAAAAACAAAAAGACATGAAAAAAAAAAACTTTAACACTCTCTCAAAATAAAAAATAATACCAAAAAAAATGAAGAAAATAAAAAAAAAAAATTAATGATGAAAATAATAATAAATTAACCCCCCTCTCCCAATAAATGTTTTTTTATTTTTAATTCAAACGACCCAATGTGTTCAGCTTACCGAACGCCAACTGGGATATCATTCCAAATAGCCGGAGCCAAATACCGAATCCCGAAACCTGCATGTGTGGTGTCTCGATACTCAACAGTAAAATTTTCCGCCTCTCTAGTCGCATACCTGTGGAGTGAACTATTTACGCGAAAAAAAATTGTAAAAACTGGAGGACATACATCATTCCAACATCTATAGGCAAAAATAGCAGCTTGGTAATCGTGAATCTGACCAATATTAAGCACTCTTAATTTTTTAAAACATGACGCGGTATCATTCACATTTTCTATATAATTCCGAAGAAGACGTACTGTTTTATTTTGTAAAATCTGCACTATTTTGAAATTTGCATAAGAATTGCTAGACCAAATGACACAACCATAAGAAATATAAGGCGCAACAATACTATGATACAATAATAAAAGAACCGACAATGGTAAAAAATGCTTCAAACGACGCAAAATTGCCAGACCTCTAGCAACTTTAGCTGCAACAAGATCACTATGGTGCTTCCAAGACAAATTACAATCAAGCTGGAAGCCCAAATAACGCACCTCATGCACCTGTGACAAAGGCTTACCATTAAAAAATATCTCTCCACCAACACTCGGAGGCTTACCAACTCTCCTAAAAATCATAAAATAAGTTTTTTTAACATTCACTGACAAAAGGCTTAAACTTGTAAATACATAAAATGACTTTAAAACCCTATTTACTTTCAACAATAGATCATCAATCATTCCACTAGACATAGTTAAAGCAGTACCATCCGCGAAAGTCGTGATAAAACACACCGGTAAGTAAAAACGCATTGAATCAACATACACAAGGTACAGAAGTGGTCCCAAGAAAGATCCCTGAGGTACACCACACTTCACTTGATAGGGAGAAGAAAATGCATCATTTAAAACAACTTGAATAGATCTTCTACATAAAAAACTATCAAAGCTTTTCAGATAATTACCACGAACTCCAAGGGACTGTAGACGTTTGAGTAAAATTTTAAAATCCACTGTATCAAACGCCTTTCTAAAATCAATAAAAACAGTCAAAAGGATTTCACCGCGTTCAAAGCATCTATTTACAATATCACAGAGAGAATGTACGGCGTCCGACGTCGGGTGACCTTTCCTAAAGCCAAACTGAGTTTCACTTAACATCCCTGTTTTCGTAAGGTAATCATACAGCCTTTTATGTACAATTTTTTCAAATATTTTTGAAAACAGGGGACGCATTGATATAGGTCTATAATTTTCGATATCTAGTTTAGACCCACCTTTATGGAGAGGGATAACTTTTGCCCTTTTAAGCGCATCGGGGAATACCCCAGTTTCCAGGGAAAGATTGATTATGTTGACAAGACATCGTATTAAATAACACATCACTGATTTAAAAGCCTTCAAATTAATTCCATCTGTCCCTGCTGAATAAGATTTGATTGTTTTCACAACCTTCCGAATTTCATCTCCAGTACACGGTTGAAATTCAATTTCATTTCCAATTCCTCTTTCATCCAAAAATTCGTCCTCCAAGGAATCATTATTAAAATTCACTAACCCTTCCGCCTGCACATTTTGACCAATACTTGAGAAGAACTCAGCAAATTTATTAATAATAATCGTTTCATCACTCACTGCTTCTCCTTGAATCAGCAGCGAATTGGGTGGAGCTTCTTTCTTCTTTCCCAATAGGTCATTTATAACCTTCCAAGTTCCTCTCGCATTATCCTTATTTAAACTCAGTTGGTTAGCAAAATATTCTTTTTTAGCTTTCCTTCTCATTGAGTTCACTTTATTGCGTATTATTTTAAACTCTTCCAATTTTTTGACACACCTACTATTTAAATAATGTATATACACTTGATTTCTTAAATGTGACGCTTCAAGAATTTCTGTAGTTATCCAAGGCTTCCTGGGTTGATCCTTATGGGGTTTCACAAATTTAACTGGGCAAGTCTTGTCATAAATTGGCTGTATGATCCCCATCATGCAATCAAATGCCCCAGAAGCGTCATCTTTTATCTCCAAAATCTCGCTAAGATCAGTGCTGCTTAACTCATCACCAAAACTCTGTAAGTTCTCTTTTTTGAACGATCGAGTCTTCACTTTTTTTCTTTCATTTCTTTTTATGCGGACACAAGGTACCGTTCCGAGAACTGGAAAATGGTCAGAAAAAGGGTACAGAACCACATCAGCATAACTACGATCCAGATACTTCGAACCAACAAAAATATTGTCAATGAGAGTAGCTGAATGACTCGTTACCCGTGTTGGAATATTAGCTAGGGGAAAAAGATCATTAGCAACCATCAAATTAAAAAAATCAAGATTCACTCCATTCAGCGATAGCAGATCAAAGTTAAAATCACCCATACAAATAAAATCTAAACCTGTCCGAGACACCGCACGCGTAAGTTGATCAAACCCACGCTCGAAATCTTCCCAGCTTGCGCTCGGTGGCTTATACACAATACTAATCAAAAATTTACTACAACCCAAATTTAAATCAATGCTAAAACTTTCAAACTTACCCTCTATCCAAACATCAATATCATTTCTTACTTGGTATGTCAATAACTTTGAAATCAAACACGCAAGTCCCCCTCTGTGAAGTGACGTCCGGTTTTTAGCCTCCAAATTATACTCTGTAAAAGAATACAGCGAGAAAGATTGTTCCTGACTTAAAAAAATTTCAGATATACAAATAAAACAAATTTTTCCATGAGAATCAGAAAGAAATTGCAACACATCTTCATAACAAGTAATGAGGTGACAATTATAGGCACATAAACGCAACGAATCAGCTTCCCCGGGGTCTAACTTCGATCTTTGGACATAAGCACTATTTTTTAACGGTTGAAATCTAACTTGGTTCATACACGGTTCAGCATCTCTTGCTATTGGTGCCGATAAAACCTCTTCTAGACGAAAAGGTCGGCTCATTAAATCATCAAGTGAAGAACCAACGAAAGTAAATAAATAACAAATCTCTCTAAATAAAAAAAAAGAAAAAAAAGTAAGAAATAAAAAATAGGAGACCAAGACATTTTTTTTTGCAAATAATAATAGAAAGACTAAAACCAAAAACGAAACAAAACGGATCCCTCAAAAGAAAAGTAAAAGAGATAATAAAATAAATGGGACACAAAAAAAGTTTATGCTACTAACAATACGAGTTAACAACTCGCTAAAAACAACGACACACAGACAAGCCACCAACGCTGTACAGAGACGAAAACACGAGAGAAAACAACACAAATACGATTTCAAACACATTCAGCAAGGGATCCTATTGGCCGGGAAGACGGTTCACCAGGTAGCATCACTAGTGTGTTGCCCCGGTCGGTCCATACATTTTTAACCCCAAAGCATCCCTTGCGCCATTTAGCAGGTCGCGACGTCGCTTTGTAAGGGATTTCAACAAAAAGATTGCAGACCCAGCTAGTTTAGACTTCTGTAAGAACACTTTTCGAGCAAATTCTTTACTAGCAAATCGCACTAAAACTGGGGCAACTTCGTCACTGGTGGTAGGAGGCCCATTCATTCTAAGCCGGAAAACACTTGATAATTCACCAGAAGATATGCCAGTAACACCCATCCGTGTTGAAAGGACACTGAGCATAGTCGTTTTAAGGTCAACTCCTGGCTTTTGCTTCAGACCGTTGAAAACAAGACTGTCCAACATACGAGTATTTTCTTGATCAATATCGTCTAGCTTGACTTCGATTATTTCAATTCGATTCTCCAGATTACGGGTTTGCATTCTATATATTTTCAACTCACCCTCGATACGGTCTAATATGGGGTTGAACTCTAGTGACACAGACTTATATCACTCGCTAATTATAGTCTCAGCTGAATCTTTAAGACCAGATTTCGCATTCGAGCCACACTTGGCAGAAACCTGACGAGTCTCTGTAATCTCTGTAACTATAGATTCCCTAGTTTTCACTAGCTCCTGTTCTGTAGCGGAAATTCGTGCAAATAAAGCAGACTGTGAACCAGGCAGTACGGCAGCTTGATCCGGTACTTTTAGTGCCGCAAACGCTTTTGAAATAGACCTGTAAATCTCAGGAAAACGCTCAAGTTCCTCAAAAGCGTGTTTCACATTCTTCGCAGTTTTAGTAGAAGCCTCTTGAATATTATCCTTGTACGATACAAGATTATTCTCAGAAACAATTTGCTCGTTATGATCCCCGTAACAAAAGATCAAATAGTTAGTTCGCTTTCCATCATTTTTCGTAATCTTCAGAATTCGTACAGGCCACAATGGATAGCCTGCAAATTTCGCCAGTGCAAGATCAAATTGCTTGAAAGACGTCATGATTAGTGTGAGAAAGAAAAACCAAAATTAAAAATGAAAAACCAACATGAGACTTATTTTGTAGTGGGCAAGCCCACGGTTGGCGTTGGCAATCACCGCTCTTGCAGGGTGGCCCAGTGGACCGTGGAGGCCTGCGACGTTTTTTTTTTTCCACCGTTTTCTTACATCCAAAACAGCATAGCATCCAATTATTAACAAAATAAATAAGCCACAGCAAGTCCTTTTTCTTTTCACAAAACGTAAATACAGCGAAACGAATTAATTCACTTATTGGGAAACTGTCCACTGTAATTTATTCTAAATTTAATCCGGCTTAAAAACAAAACAGATGTTTACAGGTCAGATGCC
>NC_142802.1:48790514-48846897 GCF_049724085.1 Artemia sp. Qi Xiang Cuo
GCCCATATATGGACTCCCCCCTGGACCTCCTGAGGCCTCTCTACTCAGGACTGCGGCCAATAAAAGGAAAAGACAAACTAAACGACGCAAATATTTCGCCTGAATAAAATAAGGTGTCTTCAGCGCTAAATGTAGAAGAAAATAAATAAAAGACCAAAATAAAAATAACAAATAATCTATAAAATTAAAATAAATAAAATCTAAAACTAAAAACAATTAAAAATGAAATAAGAAACGAACTAATATCTATATTTACAAGTAATACTACTGCGATTGAGCACCATAAAGTATTTCTAAAAACATTTACGAGTGACTTCATTGAACATATAGAAGCAACCGAAGAAGCTTCTAGGGTAGGAAGGATAGGGTATATGAAGCCTAGTTTAAGTAGGAATGGTGTTTTTCAGGAGTGTACAATTTATTTACAGGTATATTAAAAGAAAAAAGTCAGAGAAACTTTTGGTTCGTTAGGCCAACTTCAACCTCAAACAAATAAGCCTATATAAATTAACAAAAACAATAACCCTCACTGACAGGTCAATAATATACCCAAACAATAATTCAGTTATGGCACTACTAAGAGAAAAATCAAACAAAATCAAAATTCAGAGTAGAGTAATCCCGCAAGTTTCCCTGGAAAATACTTGGGTCGTACTCAGGTACAAGCACAGACGATAAATGACTTAAAGAACCTAGCAAGACATGCCGATCATAAAACTTTGACCAGGTCGCTTCACTTTGTGGCCGCCGAAATACATTTCCGTTTCTTGTATTATAATTGTGAAGATCCATGCTAGTAACGAACATATTTTTAAAACATTCTGGGGCAAGCTTATTAATAATATCAAACATTAACCTGCGAGGCAAAGAATATTTAGTTTTAAATACATATTTATGACTAAACCCCTGTCCATAATCTGCTAAAATACGAATGGCATAATTCCATAAAGCTTCAAGGCTTTTTAAATGTAACTGCAATTTTATCACCACTAACAATTTTGAAATTTGTGTCAATAAAGTATTTGTTTTCATGTCGTATAACATTGGTACTAATTCTGCTAACTTTCTGCTAAAATTTGGAAAAATTATGACGCTTTTATTGCGGAAAAACTGTTTCAACCCAGCTTCTTAATCCAAAACAACAACATCTTTAATTTTATTGCTCTTAAAAGTGTATCTGCTGAGACTCTTGTAGGTAATTATTTGAAAAAAACTACGTTTTCTAAAGAGTTAAAGAGGCTGAGTTACAAGGTCGAACCTTAAAACGTACAGGGATTAGGAGGCACAGTTGGGGGCTACCACCCCCAAACCCCCCGCTTTCGCAGCCTTTAAATATAAAAAAAATTTCTTTAAACTGAAAGTAAGGAGCGACATTAAAACTTAAAAGAACAGAAATTATTCCGTATATGAAAGAGGCTGTGCCATCCTCAACGCCTCGCTCTTTACGCTAAAGTTTTTATTGTTTAAAAAAAGAGTTGTGAGAAAGTCAAACTTTAGCGTAAAGAGCGAGGCGTTGAGGATGGCACAGCCTCTTTCATATACGGAATAATTTCTGTTCTTTTTAAGTTTTAATGTCGCTCCTTACTTTCAGTTTAAAGAAATTTTTTTTTATATTTAAAGGCTGCGAAAGCGGGGGTTTGGGGGGTGGTAGCCCCCAACTGTGCCTCCTAATCCCTGTACGTTTTAAGGTTCGACCTTGTAACTCAGCCTCTTTAACTCTTTAGAAAACGTAGTTTTTTTCAAATAATTTCTGCACGTTTTTGTACAGTTTATTACTTATTATTGCTTGACTAACTGTTAGCTGATCGTGTCAGGAGTTAAAGTTGGGGGGCTTCCGCCCCCAAACCCCCCGCTCTTGAACATTCTTGTGTTAAGGCTTTTAATTCCTGAATACTCAAATCACGTCGTACAGGGTGCCTCCTAATCCCTGTACGTTTTAAGGTTCGAACTTGTGACTCAGCCTCTTTAACAGCCCCCCAACTGTGCCTCCTAATCCCTGTACGTTTTAAGGGTCGACCTTGTAACTCAGCCTCTTTAACTCTTTAGAAAACTTAATTTTTTTCAAATAATTTAAAAAAGAAACTGAGTTTCTTTTCAAAGTATATAAAAAAGTTGCTCTGATGGTGAATCGAACCCGAGTTTTCCGCCTGAAAGTCTAAAGTCTCAGCCGCTGGACTATACAAACACAATAGTAATTGTTGTTTAGCAAATAGAAGGTATTTTCGACGCAAGCAAATTCCCAAAAATCTTGATATGTGGTTTTTGGAAAACAGGGAAGGAGTGATCAGATTGAGCTGAAATTTCGACGATAAGCTCCCAGGCCCCAGGAAAGCTTATCCTCTAAATGTCAGCCCGATCAGACAACGTTAAAGGGGGGTTGTGGAGGGAAAAATTAACATGGGCTAATATAGGAAAACGAGGTTTTTCGTAAATGTAAATTCGGGGGATAATTTTTTCGGTCTGAAAATATCAAAAGGCCCTAACAGGTCGAATTCTGCTTCGAATGAGTCCTCATTCAACCGGATCCGGTGCCAACTGTGGCCTGTAGGCGTGGCTAACAAAAAAAAAATGAGATGAAGATTAAGTGGCTATATTTGGTTTTTTGAAAACAGGGAAGGAGTGATCGGATTGAGCTGAAATTTCGAGGATAAGCTCCCGGGCCCGAGGAAAGCTTAACCTCTAAATTTCAGCCCAATCGGACATCGTTAAAGGGGGGCTGTGGTGGGAGGGTCGAAACTTCCGGCCCAGTTTACCCCATGAAGATAAAGTCGGAGGAGGATGAAATTTTGCAAGTTTCTTAGTTTGAGCTTGGGCTACAAAATGCAATTACCGCCGTCTCTCTGCGACCTCTAGGACCTGAAATCGCTTAACATTGTGGTGGGTCGCCTCTTTATAGAGGCACAAGTGTGCCTCCTTGAGCAATAAGCCTCAGTAAATTATGATTAACAAGTCGAAAACTGGTTACACCGCTTTGAAATAAAAGAAAATCTCGAGCTCTTTTGAGTTCCTTTAGCCGCGTCTGTATTGACATTATTTACTATGGCAACAGCAGGGCCAGCTTTGACTTGACAAACAATCTTGAAAAACGAGAGTATCGAAGGCAGTTCAATCATATTGACTGTCCAATAATACCTGACTGTCTAAAAATGATCCGCCTCCAAAAATGCTACTGGCAGGGTTAATAATGTCAGTAAAGACGAGACTTGTCTAAACATACTCAAGTTATCTACAATTTGGTTGAAAACTTAAGTTCTTAACTTAATTATTATCCTGAAAAAAAATATACACATACTGTATGTCAGGGGATATATTATTTATTTTGGCTTTTTGCATTACGAAATCAGAAGAGTAGAAATCATAAAATGATGTTATATATAATAACGGCCAACAATGAAAAGGGATGAACCTAATCTGACAATGAAACAGAATTTTTGCTCATAATATACATTCAAAAAGTTTTGCATTTTATTAAATTATCATTTTTTTTTAACTTCAAGCGTAGAAAGAAGCAATACAAGCCTTTGATTTACAACAAGACAAATAATTTACATAGTTTTTTAGTCAATTTCTTCTTTTTATTTGTTAGTTTCACATTAGCAACTAACTTAAGTGGTGTACTCTTGTTTCACAATTCATCAAGAATGAAGAAAAGAAGAGAACAAACCTATAAGGAAATACAGAATGAGGTCCATTTGGGTCTCCGTCATTCAGCATTAGAGTTATGTTGTCAGAAACAATTCGAGCTGCTTTCAAGGCACTGTAGAAATCTTCGGATGTTTTTAAAATCGTGTGATAGGTATTGAAATAGCTTACAGCAACGTTAATGTTGTTGTTGTCATTCCTAACGGTTCTCAGTGCCTATAATAGACAAGAAGTTAAATCTCTCTCTCTCTCTCTCTCTCTCTCTCTCTCTCTCTCTCTCTCTCTCTCTCTCTCTATATATATATATATATATATATATATATATATATATATACATATATACATATATATATATATATATATATATACATACATAAACATATACATATATATATACATATATATAGTATAATATATACATATATACATATATATATATATATAAATATATATATATATATATATATATATATATATATATAATATATATATATATATATATATATATATATATATATATATACATATACATATATATATATATATATATATATATATACATATATACATATATACATGCATATATATATGTAGTAGAATAGAATAGTAGAATTTTTTTATTTATAACACGTACATAAATAAATGTCACAAAACAGCGCACATGCCTGGTGGCATACTTTAGCTCTGAAAATATTGCCAACGAAAATACACAGCCATTGTCTAACTAAATTTTACAACAACGAAAAAGAAAACCCTAATGAACAAAATGCTTAGCATGTCATAAGATATTTCTTCACCAGTCTTAGAAAATGTTACTTGTTGCTGCATTCTCGAACTGATGCTGGAATTGAGTTCCAGATTTTTGGGCCAATGTGACGGATGCTGAATCCCTTCTCGATGTCGGGCAAATTTCGCACGAAAAGTCTGAACGATGCGTAGTAGGATAATTATGAAATTGAGAATTAGTTGAGAAAATGCCGGAGAAATTTACAGGTAAATTACTATATTGATAATCGTGACAAATACTAGAGATAGAAATTAAATGAAGTTGGTCAAAAGAGAAAATTCCTGAAGTCCCATATAGGTGTCTAACTGAAGTTCTGCAATCAACATTAAAAATAATCCTCATTGCTTTATTCTGAAGTATTTGGAGAGATTTGAAAACAGACGAAAAGGTAGATGCCCAAACCGAAATGCAATAGAGAAAATATGTGTGGACGAAAGAACAATAAATAGATTTTTGAATAGCTTTAGGAAAGAAGTGACGAAGACGAGTTAGCATGCCAACATTTCGAGAAATTTTTAACGACAGTGTTTTTACATGTTTGTGAAACGACAAATTTTCATCTAAAATAATCCCAAGATATTTAAACTGATCTACCCGTTTTAATTCAAGACCATTCAAGAAAAGAGAGAACGTATCTGACACTACTGATCCAGTTCGCGAAAATAACATATATTGGCATTTTTTTTTTCATTAAGAGCTAGTAAATTCCTTGAATACCAATCAGATACAGTTAGTAACGTACTTTCGAGGTTTCGGAAAAGAACTGATAGGTCCCGGTGAGAAACAAAATTTACTACATCAACAGCAAACATTATAATTTTACAAAGAGGCAAAACTTCTGGCAAATCATTTATAAAAAGAATAAATAGAATGGGCCCAACAACAGAGCCCTGAGGCACTCCGTAATTAATTGGAAAAGTTTCGGAACGGAGATCACGAGATTTGTCAACACAATCTAGTCGTCTCCCAGAAAGGTAAGATGAAAAAAAATTAACAGCTTGTGTTGAAAACCCATACGACTTTAGTTTAAAAAGAAGCAACGAATGATTTACGGTGTCAAACGCCTTTGCGACATCAATAAAAATCACCAACGCGTGTTGACCATCATCTAGTGAATCATTAATATTTAGTAGAAGCTCATGAATTGCAGTTCAGTTGACTTTCCTTAAAACCATATTGAGACATGTGTAAAATCTTACTATCAAATAAATATTTTTGTAATTGACTATTTGCAAGTTTTTCCAAAATTTTGCTGAAAACCAAAAGTAGAGAAATGCCTCTATAATCTGAAGGGTCAGTTGAACTCCCAGCTTTAGGTAAGGCTATAACATTTGCTTTTTTTAAAAGCCCAGGAAAAACCCCATGCATAAGTGATAGATTAAAAATATGTGCCAACAAAGGTGAAATGCTTGACGCTATTTGCTTTACGGTTTGAGCCGAAAATCCAAATTTGTCCTTAGAAAAACTCCGTTTAAGCTTCAGAATAACTTTTTTAATGTCATGAGACTTAATCTCAGAAAAAGAAAACGAATTTTCTGCATTTTTCTCATTAACTGGAACAGAAGTAGAATTTAGTTGCATATTTATAGTCGAAGCAAGTCATGAACCAGTATTACTGAAATAATCTCCAAAAGCATTTATAATTTCATTGGGCTTTGTAACATTTTCTCCATTTAAAACATGGCAATAACCACTGGTAATTTTACGACTATGAGGACGTATCTTTTCATTTATCAACTGCAATTTTTTTCTCATATCCGATTTATGCACCAAAAATTTATCTTTATGATATTTTCTATTCTCTTTTCTTATATTTGAATTTCGATTATACCTATAAACTCTGATTTATACAAACGACTCAGGTGTCTGTAATTTTAAATAATTCTCAAATTTTCTATTTTTATGTTTTAACGATGTCAAAATACCTTCAGTAATCCATGGGTCAAATTTCTGCACAAACTTTCCATGCGAAACTCGTGTTGAAGAAGCCCGATCCCGCAGTCGCAACATTTGATCAATAAAATCTGAAAACGCAGCATTTGCGTCATCTGAGCCATAAACCGAACTCCAATCATGGTCACCAATTAATTGACGTAGAACTTTACGATTAATCCATGTATATCGCCTTTTTTAATTATCCATTGTTGAATCTCGATGTTGTTTATTACTATTATTTAAATTTAAAAGAACACTCACCAGAAAATGATCTGACATATCAGATAAAATTACTGACGATTTTTCAGCATCAAATAAAACAGGAGAGAAAAATATATTATCTAATAATGTAGCTATGTTAGCTGTAACTCTTGTCGGCAGAGAAATACTTGGAAGAAAATTAGAACACAACATCATAGTTACAAACTCCTTATTATTTCCAACATCAAGATTCAAAAGATAAAAATTAAAATCACCCTAAATAATAACCGTTTTTTTCAACGTTTCCAGATTTTTCAACAGCGGTTCAAAAACTTCAAAAAATATCTTTGGGTTACCCGACGGAGATCGATAAACAGAACCAAAAATAACTGGATCACAGGCCAAAGGTACAACTTCAACAAAAATAGTCTCACAGAACCTTTCATCAAAGGAAGACAAATCACTGATAATACTAACAGACCAGTCATGACAAATATACATCATTTGAGCTCATCTTAAATTGTGGCACCTTGCATACGAAATACACATTATTCCGTGCGTATCAAGCAGGTTAAGGGGTGTATTAGCTGACAAAAAGGTTTTGCAAACTCCAACAATGTCTATAGGATTAGATGCAAGCAAAAGTTTCAGTTCATTGAATGCACTTTGTAGCCCCTGGGCATTTACATGTAACGATCTGATCGGAAAATCACAGCTTTTTGTTTTATCCGATAGAAACTTGCCTGAAGAATAACCACATTCAGGTAGATTATTTACATAAGGCATATCTTTATCATTTCCGGTAGCCGAATTTTGAATAACATCTTAATTTCAACGGAGAATCAAGGAAACATTGAAAACCATCCATAAGCAAAAAAAAAAAAAAAAAATAAAACTTCACAGCTTCTTAGTTTAGACGACAGGTTCATATGACACATTTTGAATCTGAAATACGTCGGAAATCGTTTTACACGGAATGATTTGCGAACCGCACTTGACATAAACAACACCTCGTAAAGTCCATACATTTTTCAATTCAAACTTTTTGCGCACAAGCTTGTAGATTTCTTGCCTTTCCCTAGTTAGAGCCTCATTTACATAGATTCGGGTACCTTTCAAATTCTTGCGATTGTGCAGGATCTCAACTGCAGATGCCTCAGTAAAAAAGGTAAGTTCAATCGGAGTTTTTATTTCTGAGGCACCTCCCAAACGCCTTGCACCCTTGACAACGGATTTATCAAGATTGAGTCCCATTTCACTGTTAAGTCGAGCTAATACTTTCTCACCAAGGTGAGGCAAATAACGCGCGGGAGATTCTATCCCAGATACAATGACCTTAGTCAGAAAAGAAGACTGGTTTATATCATCCAGCTTAGTTTCAAGCTTTTGGAGCTTTGCGCAACTTTAAACAATTCTTGCCCGCAAATCGCCAAGTGATTTCTCAAGCAGTTCAAATTTACCCTTGATTTGCATATCGATCGCCTCATAGACAGCTTGCGTAACAGTATCAAGAAAATCTGACTTAATCTGTTTCACCGGAGAACTCCCTAATCTACTGCACTGCTCTTCCACTCTCCTACGAATTTCATCCTGTATGCCGTCACGAAGGTTAACAATTTCTGACTGCATCAAGTTAACCGACTCAGATAAATCCCCGGCTAAACCTTCCGAGTCCTCCGTACACAGCCTTATCGCTCTCTGAACATTTTTTCTGCCATCTCTCAGCGCTTCTTCATATTTCTCCGCGTAAGCCCATATATTCTCGGACGTTACTATTTTAATTTCGTCAGTTCCGTAACAGCAAACTTCATAATTACTTCCATCATCTTTGACTGGTATCACCTGCGTATTTTTGCAAGGCCACTGCTTGTAATATTTAAATTGAGCAACGCCCGGTTTCCCACTTGCATAGCTTCGGCACATGAAAAATGAAAAAAAAAGCAAAATCTCGCTCGCTCAATACGTCCGCGCACCTTGTGTGTATGAATGCCCAGCAGCGACTGATGACAGTGCGGGGGATCAAAAAAAGGTAGAGCTGAAAGCAGCCAATGGAAAATTTACCAAGTATCCAAGTTAAAATATCCAAAAAAAGTATATATATATATATATATATATATATATATATATATATATATATATATATATATATATATATATATATATATATATATATATATATATATATATATATATATATATATATATATATATATATATATACATATATATATATATATATATATATATATATATATATATATATATATATATATATATATATATATATATATATATATATATATATATATATATATATATATATATAATTGAGCAATAATTGTGTATATATTTATGTGTTTATTGGTTTATTTTTTCTTGAAAACGGCTCCATATTTTTTCGGGAAAATTGGCATCCTGGAATATTATGGCCTAAAAAAACGATATACATAGGTCAGAAGTTTTGAGAAAATTCGTTCAGAGCCTTAATTTTAGAATAAAGAAAATTATGTGAGTGATGTCATTTTTATATACATCAGCATTTTAATGACATTGTCACACTTGCCACACTTATTTGGAAAAATTGAAGATTTTCATGCATGGAAAAGTTTATATTAAATTGCTTAAAGAGCAAAAAACTGGTAATTGCAAAAATATTTGCATTTAATTTGACAGGGGTTTATAACAATTCAAAAATCTTAAAAAAGGAAAACCAAAAGTTTGAAGCTTAGTTTACTCGGAGTGCCACCTCATACTATTTTCATTTCATAGTCCTTGAAAAAAATTTCAAGGTTAAAAAAAACAAGTCTACAAATGCTGTTATTCAAGAAGAAAAAAAAAATAATCCCATGCAGCCTACGTTGGTTCCAAATCGCTAAAGTTATTATGTAACCTGCAAAAATATTTATGGTGCATGAGCAACAATTTTGATCTTTTATTTCAACATGAAAAATACCTAAAAATTTTTAATGTATTTTGATTTTTTTTTTGCTGGATAAAATTGACTCGCTACGTGGAACAAATTTGCAATCACAGGCAGCGCAATCGCGCCGCCTAAGTAAAGAACGATGTTGGCAAAATGTATTATTTATTTTTTTTCGTTAGACCAGGGCACTTCGTATCGAAGGAGTTGTCGTAGAAACTTCGAAAAGGGCTCATTCGATTAGAAATTGGAGTGGCTTGTGCCCTTTTTAATAGTCGAGAGTGATTGGAAGGCAACAAATACCTCTTCCGCGCCTACCATTTCTCCAAACACATCCAATCAAAATTTTGAGATAGCCATTATGTTCAACGCAGTTGAAAGTTCTGGAAATTATACCTTCGAGCAGGACACTCCCCCTGTAGGCTAGTGCCCTTTCTAATAGTCAAAAGTGATTGGAAGGCTTGAAATTTTTATTGTAAAGATCGATGTCGGTACAACGTATTTTTTCTTTTTTTTTTTAGATCAGGGCACTTCGTATCGAAGAAGTTGTCGTAGGAACTTTGAAAAGGGCTCATTCGATTGAAAATACAATGAGCTAATGCACTTTTTAATAGTCGAAAGTTATTGGAGATCAAATATTTTCCCACCCACGCCCACCCTCTATTTGCCCATTATGTTTAAAAAACTAAATGTTGCCTTAAGATTAAATCAAAATGCACTGTGTTAATGCTAATTCACAATAAGGCATCTCAGCAGTATCCCAAAAACAACTGAGGGTATTATGTTCAAACTTTCGGAGCAACTTCTGCACTTAAAACTTAACCGAATCAAAAAGCGTAAGTGTATCCAAGCTATCAAAGAAAGTTAACAGATTGTTTTGTAAATGGTATCAAGTTTTCTATTTCAGGTCAACTAGAGGAGGTATGAAACTAAATTAAGCACTACTATTTGTGTCCAGATTTTTAAAAGGATGTATGTTGTTAGAAATTCCTGAAAATTTTTCTCCAACATACAAATAGCCGGCCAAACTATAAAGTCTTAAAAAAACGAAAAGATTTAAGGTTTTAGTTTCTTTTTCCCTGTAAAGACTATCTCAATAAAAAACGAACAGAAATTAATTAGAAAAACTTTTTACACAAAATAAGTTTTTCACAGAAAAGTAAAAAAACTCCATTAAACCAAAAAGGAGCAAATTAAAATCAAATAATCTACCAAGCGCGAAACTACCACAAATCAGCACAACCCTGCTTAACTCCTGATTTAATACAAAACCAGCTGCTAACCTCATTTCCCACCTTAACCACAGCAGTGTTATTCTCGTACATAGGACTAATCCCTTTAATGTATTTGTCTGGTATACCATACAAAGATAAAACCTTTGCTAAAGCTTTTCTATCAACAGAATTGAAAGCTTGCTCATAATCTATAAAACTAAGGACCAAAGGTGTTTGACAACTCAGGCACTTCTCAATAATTCACCTAAGAGTGAAAATTTGGTCGACACATCCTCTACCTTTTCTAAAACCGCACTGTTCTTCTCTTAAAACTTTGTCTACGGCATCTCTAAGTCTAAAAAATATCATATTACTAAGTAATTTGCTACCTACAGAGACCAGACTAATGTCTCGATAATTACCACACTCACTTTTATCACCTTTCTTATAAAGCGGCTTAATTAAGGTTTTCCTTAATTAAGGAAAATTAAATATTCATAATCTTCAGTAACTTGTTTCTAACCTCAGAGCTACCATATTTAAGAAACGCATTTACTATCCTATCAGCCCCTGGAGCTTTATTATTTTTCAATCCTTCTAGTACTGTTGTTAATTCCTGCTTGCAAAACAAATCTTCCTTCATATCCAAAGTATCTGAAACTTTTTCATTTCCTCTATATCTTTTCCTGCAACTCTATCTCGGTTTAGCAAATTCTCAAAATGTTCAGCCAATCTCTCTTTAATTCTTCCCTTATCGCTAATTGTGGCCCCATTCCTATCTTTAACTGGGCCAAGTCCGGATTGACTACTCCCTCTCAATTTATTAACATGCCAGTACAATATTTTACTATTATGCCGTCTAGCTGCATCTTCCAGATCCTGGGCAATTTTGTCCATGGCCTCCACTTCACACCTCCTTACTTCATATTTTAAGGCTTTCTCCGCTTTCTTTACATTCCTTTTGTTTTCATATGTTCTATCAATCAGATAATTCTTTTACAAATTTTTTCTCCTTTCTAATAAACATGAAGCTTTTTCACTAATATTCTTAGCTGCAGTCCTAACTTTCTTCCCTACGACACCTTCAGCAACTTCACAAATTATTTTTCTAAAATTATTCCAACCATCTTCCACATTATCAAATTTTAAACTCTTAAGTTTAGTATTCAACTGTTCGTGGAAAGTTTGTCTCAAATTCTCACCCGGGAGTCTACCAAAATCATAACTTCCCGGGAGGTTGTTACCCTTCCAAAATTTGAGCTTTAAATTAACCCTTGACACTACTTGACACTAACCCTTGATGGTGATCTTTACTTTTAACATCAATAACACCACTCCTGTATACCCTAGTAGGCCTATCCTGTATTGATCCTGCCAGTCTTCGGTTTACTATAGCATAATCAATAAGGTTTGCTGTCTTAATAGTGGCGTTTTTTTTGCGTGGTTGGTTCCGTGGTTTAATCGTGTTTTGCCATTTTTGCGTTTTCGACAAAACACGTAACAGCATGTTTTAACAAAACTTCGTTTTTTTTGCGAAACACGAAACATCATGTTGCCTGTTCGACTGTCTGTTTCCTCAAACTTGGAACTTGCTCTTTGTGCGTGTTGCGTGTTCGATTGGTCCCTATCCAGATAGAAAAAAGTTATCTGTAGATGGCAAAAGAAAGGATAAGATGGAAGGGAAGAAAATGGACATAGATCCTGCTGAATATGCGTTTTTGAATAGAGGCCAAGGTGAAACATATGTGTACAAGAAAACAGGCAAGTAAAAAGCTCAGAATTTTTCCGCATGTTTCCACAGTTTTGAATATTTTGCCACTTTTCCTAAAATGCGTTTTTAGACGTTCAACCAGGAACATGGACAGAGAACACGAAAGCGACAAAAACTGCGTTTTTGGGCTAGAACATGAAACATGAACCATGAAACACGGAACTTCGAAAAAAAACGCAGCTATTGGCTAGGATACCATCTATCCCTATTTTTACCGACCTGGGCGTTAAAATATCCTAGTAAAACATCATATTTCTGCCTGGGACACTGTCTATTTTCTCCTGTAACTGTAAGTAAAATTCATCTGAGTCACTAGTATCTCCGTCAGTCGGTTCTACAGGGGCATATACTACTATAACTGATACCCTGAACTGTTTAATTAGAAAATGAGCAATTGGTATTTTATTATTAATACCTTCCCAGCCTCAACAAGACTTAGCAGCTTCCTTATTCATCAAGAGACCAACTCCTTGTCTATGTACCCCATCCTTCCTGCCTGAGTAAACAAATTCTATATCACCTAATTTCATGCTTCCTACCCCTGGGATGAGTTTCTGAAACTCCTAATAAGTCCAGTTCGAATCGTCTGAATTCGTCAGTCAAAATGTCGATACGATGGTCATTTTTAACGTCGTAACATTCCAAGTTCAAATTTTCATGTTCTTTAAATCATTGAAATTATTTTGGCCTCAGGAAAAGCAATGATCCCTGATACCAGTGCAGGACGGGGATCACATATCTTCTCAAGTCTACACCGAAGTGCTTAAGCCGGCTTAGAACCGGACAGCAAGAAGTCCCTGGGACCTCCATGAATGGAGACTTTGAGCAATCCTGGGCCCATCTTTGTCACAACATGGTTTTCAGCAAAACTTGGCGATGCTCTTCTATCAGCATGAGTCGAAATCCTGCAAAGACAATCTCAAGCCTATTACCTCCGATTCATTATATATTCATGCCTCCAAATATTATGCTACTACAGGGAGGCAGCCCATAGTTGATAAATTAGATAGGAAGAGGTTTTTCAGCCCGAAGACGCCCTTCAAAACACACAAAGCCCAGAAGAATTATCCAATGATCAGAATCCCATGCGAATGCTCGTTTACTAGGCTATGATTTCCTCAAGGGGTTCCACTCCTCAAGTGGGATAAGAATTGACCGCAAGGTCCCCAGTCTTGCAGGTACCCCGAAAGGGTCGAGGCAGCCCTTCGCAGAGGCTGTTGTCTAAATATCTGGATCTTACGCCCTGCCGCAGTTGTCCTCCTATAGAAAATCCACCCGTGATCCTGTTCTGCATCACCATGCAATTTAACCCATTACTGGGAGAAGGCTTGTAACTCATGGGACTTATGGACACACCGGTGGGTCCTATTGAGTGTACATTCGAGGGGCCTTGTTCCTTCTCCACCTGCACTTATAACCCCAGGTGAGGGTGCCCCAGTTTCTATTACGGACCCCCAGGGACAAGGTTTCCCCTTAGTCAGTGCCTCCTATGGAGGTACCCTACATATGTGTAGGGCGTTTCCCTATCGCCACCTGGGGACACGCTGAGTGGCCTAGGGGAGGCCAGCTATGTAGGCCTACCTGAAAATCATCTAACATTGCTAAGGATAACAGATACAAGTTGAGCTTATGCATCCTTGCTTCTTAAAACTAAAAGCTAAGTAGGTCTACCTGAATATATATATATATATATATATATAATTGAGCAATAATTGTGTATATATTTATGTGTTTATTGGTTTATTTTTTCTTGAAAACGGCTCCATATTTTTTCGGGAAAATTGGCATCCTGGAATATTCTGGCCTAAAAAAACGATATACATAGGTCAGAAGTTTTGAGAAAATTCGTTCAGAGCCTTAATTTTAGAATAAAGAAAATTATGTGAGTGATGTCATTTTTATATACATCAGCATTTTAATGACATTGTCACACTTGTCACACTTATTTGGAAAAATTGAAGATTTTCATGCATGGAAAAGTTTACATTAAATTGCTGAAAGAGCAAAAAACTGGTAATTGCAAAAATATTTGTATATATTTTGACAAGGGATTACAACAATCCAAACATCAGTAGTAAGGCCATATAAGATTGAAAATTTACACGCAAACCTACGCCTGAGGCATGGATATGCGGGTATGTTTTCAACGAATTGGGGATACCAGGGTCCTTTGCAAAGAAGTACCATTTCTATAGAAGCTATAGCAATTTGAAATATCATATGGAATTTGCTTGAAGCTATATACTTTGCGTACGCCCCCGTACCAAACAGGTTGGGTATAATCTCTTTTGGTTCAAGTTTTTCTGACACAATGAACTGAATTTCTATTTCATGATACACAAGTTTTTTTTAGGTTAAATCCGTTTCGGAAAAACCGGGGTATCTTTTTAGTTGCCAATTATTTTTTGTATATATTCAAGTTTCAAATTAGATTCTTCAACAGTTTTGAATAGTTTATTGAACATAACACAACTGACATTTTTTGTAAACATTTACATAGAAAATTGATAATTCTAAGCAATTTCTGGTGAGTAAAAATTTTCTCATTATTATAATAAAAAAGAAATTGTCTTGTCATTAAGTTAAGGAAGAAATTCTTTCCTCACACTAGAACTAAGGGTACTTATATACTTAGAAGCCTATTGTTTTTTAGGAGCTAAAACCTCTGAATCGTTTTCTTATAATGTGAAACTTACGGTGCGATTTTTATCAAGATCAGTGGGTCTTTTTAGAGATGTTTTTGAAAAAGGTGCTTAGCTTTCAATCGGTAATTTGGGAATAGAATAAAATTATGATTCTTTCTATTTTTTTATTTTTAAAAAAGCTTCCTTTTTATAAATAAAAGCGGCTTTCTTTTTTTTTTTTTTTTTTTTTTATGGATGTTTTTTAAAATAATTCCAGGCTAGTCCTCATTTACGATTTGGTTTTTATAATTATAAGTTAACCTTTTTATGTATTTTTTTTTAAAAATGCTTAGCTCTCAATCGCTAATTCGGAGTTAGAATAAAGTGTTAATTCATTTAATGTATTTATTGTTGCAAAAGCTTCCCTTTCAGAGTTTCGGTTTGTTCCTTACTTATAGTTCGCTACCATGTACTGCTGGAAAATGTATTTCAGTGATATTTTTAGATCATAGTAGCCTAATGATGCTTTTAGTCTTTAGAAGAAGAAGAAGAACCAAAACAATTTAGAATCTATTACGACTTCTTTCGTCTTCGATAAGTGCGTGGATAAAAATTCTAATTGGCATTTTTTGTTTTTAATTCACAAAAGGGTTGGTTTAAGTTTTCTTTTACAAGATACTCAGACAGGAAGGATGGTGTACATAGATAGGGAGTAGGGCTCGCCTAATGATGCTTTTAGTCTCTAGAAGAAGAACCAAAACAATTTAGAATCTAGGCTGCTTACCTTAGTTTAAGAGCTGAAAAACATTCTAAAAAATCTAAATTTGTAACAATGATTATTTTATTTTGATAATAAAGGAAAATATAAATATTTATTTAATTTAAAAAAAAAATTTTTTACAATAATTTAATTGAATAACATAAAATTAATTATTTTAAAAAAAAAAAATGCATTTTTTTTCATTCTAGATTTTACCTTTTTTTTTCAATGACGTTGACACATGAAGTAACCCCCCTTAGTACACTAGGTCAAGATAAATCGACGGTATATTACAGCCACAATCAATAACATCAGTTGTAAAATTAACTGCTAGAACTAAACAAGACCAGGACCAGCCCCTGGCCGCGAATCTTTTAATGACAGGGTCCTCTGACCCCCGTGTTAGCTCCATACCAGTTTGGAGGAACTTGAAAAGGGAATGGACTGCTTCATATAATGCCTCAGCTCAGCCTACTGAATATTGTGAGCTTTATCCCCTTGAAGTTTTTCAAGGGAGTTCAGATATAGAAGCCCAGTCAGAATTTGTTAGTATATACATAATTTTTTTTTCTATCCCTATTTTCAAAAATAAGGTAAATTTTCTCAGGCGCATAGCTTTTGATGAGTAAAACTTAAAATTTTTTTCTAAAGCCTATTTTATTTTCTTTCGTTAACAAAATTAGTGTTATATATAAAGTAATGATTATAATGCATTTCTATAACAAAAAAAAAACATTAAAACTTAAATTATAAACAAGATGCATTCTAATGCAATAATTAAAATATTCCTTTTAGTAAAAAACTAACTATTTGAAAAAAAAACGAAAAAGATTTGATACTTCACAGTTGACAACCACTTTTAAACTGGTATTTTTTGAGCTAAGCTATTTTCACTCATCCGCTACTGATCAGATCTCCCATCGATTTTTAATCCGCTTTGAATTTTAAGTTGGTCTCTTGCAAAGTGGAGTTTGAATAGCAAGATGTACATCTTCGGTAAGCACTTTACACAGGTAAAAAGGGTTTTTGATAATTTCTAAATATATCTTTACAGCGATGTCAAGAAACATTATTTGGGTGAAGCCGTTTTTGGTCATTTCATTGAAAAACTTAGGTGTTTTCGATAAAGAATTTGAGGCTGTTATATTTGAACATTGCTGTGAAGTCCGATACCCCCACCTCGAACGGGTATTGATCCTCCTACATCGAAGGAAGCTCCCGGTTCCCAAGGGTCCTCCCCGGGAGAGGAGGGGGATGGGAGGGGGGGGGGGGGCTCTAAAAAAGGACCATCCAACATTTTAATTGCACTTTAATTGTTGATATTGATGGAGAAAAAAAGTTCTTCTCTCTTAAAATCATTTATTTAACCCAGGTCAACTTCGAACAAATCCGTCGACAAAAGACACTTGAAAATACAGATTATTGAAAAAGTAACAACATCAATCGCTGACGTATGGAATTCTTGTCCGTTAACTGATGCCGAGAACCAAGTGTTCATAAAGCAGATACCACGTCAGTTGAACGATGATCAAATTTCATTAATAATTATGATGAAGAGGCTCAAACAATCAAATCGGACCCATATTTTGCTTTTTTATTTAAAAAAATTTTTGGAATAAAAACATTAGTTTTTTTTTATCATTCTCTTCTTCTAACTTACCCTTCTAAGAATATTACCACATTTGACTGACTAAAAAAAAAAAAATATATATATATTTTTTACCATTTTCAGGTGAAATTACGAAAAACATCAGGTAATGTAACTTTTTTTTTCTTCTTCTTTTAATTGTTATGGCGATGGTGGTAGTGGGACAATAAATATGAGTAATTGAAAAAGTTTATTAACTATAAGAAATTTACATAAGAAATAAAACTTTTTTTTTCCCAAATATTAAAAATATATCACCACCAGCGACAAAATCGAGTGATGGAGAAACTAAATCTACAGGAACAATTTTGTCACCACCAGCAGAGTTCAGGAATGAACCTACATTGATTCTAGAGAATGTGGAGTGAGATAGAGGGTTCTTTAACGATGTTTTTGGGGAAATGGCCAGCCTGGAGGACTTAAGTTGCGATATTGACATGCTTGAGAATCCGGGGTGGACATATAGTTTCATACGTGAATATTTAGGTGATGCTACAAGTAAATCTGAATCGGCTCCTCATAACGAAATTCCATCAGGGGACAACACCGGCTGGCTGGACCAAGTGTCCCCAAATACCTTGAAATATGTACTAGGGGATATGATGCCATGTCCCCTCAATGTGATTGAATAGATTGGGAGTGGTGTTATTGACAGTTGTCTCTCATCCGCCACCATCCCACTTAATGCTATAGATTGAAGTAGTAATACAACAGCAACAGTATCCCCTTTTCCGTTTTTTTTTGTCTCGAACTCTGACTTGCATCACATAGTGGTCTATAACGGAGAAGTCTTTGACAATATCAACTCTCTAGTGTTAGGGAAGATAAAACCATACCCACGGATAAGTAAACAGTCTAATGCTTATCATTTTCGAACCAGTCTTGAACAAACCCGTGTGAGTGGGGGAGCAAGGTTCAGTTTAAAATCATCAAGAGCACTAAAAATATTTTTTTTATTCGAAAGAGCGGGTAATATCTATTCTAAATACTTGAACACTAATAAATTGTAAATACAACCGATTTTATCAAATTATTAGGAGGTTTTTCCGATTTAGACAAAGAATTTTAAAAGTACGTGGGAAAATTATAACGAGGGGGGTAGTGGATCGGTGGTTTTATTTATCGAAAGTTTTAATGTTAACATATGTAGGATTATAAAGGATTTTATAGTTATATGTGGTCAGAGGAAGGGAGGTCAATTTAATTAAAATATCACTCATAGTTAGAGGGGTGGAAGAAGGTACAAAAAATCTGTTTCGATATGAAGCTGCAGTGTTTCAAGTATGCATTTTTATATATAGCATAGAGACAATTTTGTAAAGACATCACTAAGAAGAACTTGAATACAATGACAGTTAATGGTATGGAGGGTTCAAAGTTCCCCAAAGTAAATTTTAATTGTTTAAATGGTCAATATTCTGTGACACTAAAAGGAGTAGATATTTTTGAGTGAGTTATTTAACATTTAAAGATTGGTGTCATAATGTTACAGTAGGACACAGAATATTAAGGGTGTCACAATCCCGATGAGAAGATGATAATATTTACAGTTCGGGCTCCTTCAGTTGAATCAGCAGAACATTGGGCATGGCTTCTCTGCACCCCACCCACGTACTCTGATTCAATATGTCATTTCAATCTAATTATGGATATTAGTAGGGTGGTGGGGGAGGGTACAAAAGGGAATGTGTGTTATTGCTGTCCAACGTCTCTCAAGATGTTGCTCTGATTTAAAGTTAAAGCCTAACATAAAACACTGTAAACGTCATGGACAACAGGCTCTGGAGACAGTAAGTAGAGAAAGAATCATCTTACGTTTTAAAATAGTTCAAAATTCACTCCATCAAAGCAATAAGATCGCTTTGAACTCCGAAACCAAGCTGACAGACGTATGCGATCCGTAAAAATCAAATCCTGTTAAAATACATGAGGTCATAGGGGTCGTTTACGCTCACGCGCAACAAGATTCCAAAAAGACCCTGCAAGTGCTGAAGGACGGGGAGATGTTGAGTAACGGCGAATACTACATTTGCTCGGCATTGGTCAGTCTAATCAAATCAGCGAACGGTACAATTTCAAATCTTTGTTGTAAACAGTATCATATTCTCCTTTGACCAGGCGACCCAGTTGCCAGTAACAATCGCAAAATGTTCTGAGGTGTCACAGCTAACTTGGCTGATGGTTCTGGGACTGGGGGGAAGGGGAAGGTGGTTAATCAAGGTAGTGTGTTGTCAAACATTACAACGAGAGGGAGTCACTGTTTAAGGGGGGCAAACAAATCATGCAATTTAAAGATTACACAACAATAATTTGTGCCTTTTTTTATACACAATTCCGATTATGACTTACAGTTTTGTTCTTCCGGCGTCAGCCCACATGGCTAATGAAATAGTTGTAGATGACACATGGTTAGATGTTTCTTTTCAATATATTATTATACACAAATCATCGGAGAAGCTATTGCTGCTTGAATTCATGTTGAAAACAGTTGACAAAGGTAACAAGTGCCTGAATAATATTTGTTGTTTAGACTCTCTCAGCTTCTTCCCCAAATTTTTAAGTCAATTGATTCAGCTGCAGAAAATTAACAATTTTGATAAATTCCCCCTCTTCTAACATCTCGGTCCAGAGGAGGAAATGCATGAGTTACTAATGTTTAATGGTCTATATCACTATTATTATTACAAATATAGCTCAAGGCTAGATGCGGTGTCACCACCGCCCATTGAATCTTTTTACAATTCTCTTAATGAGAGTGAGTGCGCCACTATCGACTACAAATATGCTAAGAGGGTTTGGGTAAAGGGCGGATGTCAAACAGGGTGGAATTACTGTAAACTTTACTTGGCCAGTAACTCAATCACTCTTCCGGACATTATTCGAAAAAATAAGGATAAAATGTCTGAGGAATTTTGGGTGTATTTATTTTAGTATTTTTCAACTCATTACGTGTTGATATACTTGATAATTAAAATAATCATATATTAAACCGATCGGTTTGCGGAAGGGTATTCGCACATTTTTTTTTCGATATCATGGAGGCTGGGGTATGTTTTTCCCGAGGATCATATCATGAAAGCTGATCCGAGCGGACAGCACACCGATGAAAAGATGGACACAGTTTCTTTGGATATGAAGTCTCTTGAACCATCGATAATGTATCACTACTGTTTGCAGTATGACAATTATAACTGGCTTGACAATCCCTTCGCTTTGAATGTCACCGACTGTGCCTGTGTTGAGGAAACTGGGAAACAAAGAGGTTTTTTTGAAATTGATGGTGAAATACCCATGAATATTCGTGACTCGGTAAAGCACTTTGCTAGTCCGTGCATAAATAGACCGGTGGGTAGGGCTCTCTGAGCCCCTATAATTCATCTTTAGTAGAGGACGGGAGTATACATTGGATACCTTAAAAACAAAAACTAATTGCCGACTTCAAACCGACACAGAATATCTCTATTCATCACGTGCTATTGAAATGGATGGTGACCAATGGTTTCAAGGTCAAAGAAATTCATAGAGCCCTCCGATTTGATCAAACGCCTTACATGAATACTTTTATTGACACCTTTGTCAGAAAGCGTTCACAAGCGAAAACGAAAGCTGAAAAAGAAATCTATAAAATAATTTTGAACTCAGCTTCCGGTAAAATGTGCAAGAGCGTACGAAACAGAAGTCAATTCGACATTCTAACCATCTCTAAAGATTGTGCTCAAATCATTACGGATCCAAATTTCAGATCGTTCATAATCATAGACCCTGATATGGTGCTCCTACATCATAAGATAATAAACATTGTAGTAAATAAAGGTATTACAAGTAGAAGTGCAAAGATTGATATATCCAAGAAATTTATGTTTTCATTTTAGTACGTTGTATGCGAGTTTCAGTGGCTAATTAAGAGAAAAGGTCAAGTGTATTACGGGGACACTGATTCATTCCTGTTATAAGTGCAAACTGAAAGTCTATAGAGTTATTAAGAAAAAAGCAAATACACTAGCTCACAAATTGACTATACTAATTTGGACAAGTCCCTCTACCCAGAGTTAGTGAAACGTCAAGCCGCGAATCAATTTTTAATGCTAAAATCTGAAACAAGAAGCGATCTGATATTCAGCGGTTGGTTCCCCGTACCAAAGGTAAACAGTGAGGAACCGAAAAGCAAAGATATCAAGCAAGTTTGCCGGGGGTTAGTTAAACATTTTGTAATAAATAATTTCGACATGAGTATGTACAAATACTGACTGAAAAGTAGTTTAGTGCCAAAAGGGAAAGTAATGGTGATTCGCTATTTGCAATTTAAAAACCAAAGAGCTAGAGTTGAGAAAAATGCAATGTCAGCCACATCGAACAAAGTCTATGTACTTGAGGATGGTGTGAAGGTACTAACAAAAGGTAATTATTTAATTTCAGACCTATTTGATTGTACAGTTTAAAGAAAACAACTCGGTCTAAAAAAATTAACTTAAATTCACTAAAAAAAAAGTAAAAATTGGGTGGGAGGGATTTTTTTGGGTAATTTTTTTAATTCTTTTTCTTTTTCTATCACAATCAATTTTCAATGTGTGTGTGTGTGTGCAAAGCAGATCAAGTTCCTGTATTTAATGCCAGCCCCCGCTTTCCGGGCCACGGCTCTCGCGGCGCTCCCGGCCCGCCGCAGCGGGCCCCCGGCCACCGCAGCGGCCGCCCCCGGGGGGGGGGGATCCCCAAATTTCAAATGCTGTAAATAAAAGTGATATTATTTCAAGTGCATTATTCTAATAAATGTTTTATTTTTTCTATAAATAAATAAACAAAAAAAAGTGTATTTATTTAATGTTTTTTCTAGTGCCTATGTAAATGTGGTATTTTTTATTATAAATAAATTAAAAAAGTGTATTTTTTTCATGTTTAATGTGCTTTCATGTTCAATGTAGTATTTTTTATAAAGTATTGTTACTTTTTTATGTATACAATAAAAGAAAATATGATTCTTTATTCGTATTCTTCTTCTTCTTATTATTATTCTTGAACAGATTAGTAATAGGGAAATTATTTAGTCATTAGACAGCCATAGTCTACAGTTAGTTGTCTAGGTGAACTGTTGAAGTGAACATATATAAATTGAAAACACCATTCATATTGTTTCTGTGTGGGCTCTCAATATCAGGCAAAACAACACTCTTAACTAGAATGATTAAAAATTGTGTTTAAATGTTTGCGGGAAAGCCAAAAGAAATTTACTACTGCTCAATATTGGGTAAGAGTCAAACGATGAAATAAAAGCAATTGCGCACCACGGGATTGGTGCAGATACAGTTCATACAGGGACTTGATGTTTTCAGCATTATTGAACCAAACTCTTGGCTGATCATTGACGATCTGGCTGAATCTATTGAACAATGGTACCAGGAAATGCTACAACTGTTCACTGTTCGCTCTCATCAAGAACAGATTTCTGTTACTCTGGTTTTACAAAATCTCTTTCATCAGAGAAAATGTATGCGAACACTTGGATTAGACTGCACCGTCTATATCATCTATAGAGTTGTTCGTGATTCAAGCTTGCTAATAACTCTCAATAAACCAATCTATCTAGGAACCCAAGGATTTGTACTCTCAACATATGATCAAGTAACTAATAAAGCCAACAGCAATATCAAATTGGATCTTAATCAAAATATACCTGAGGATCTGAGTGTAGTCACAGATATTTTTGACATGGAAATTACATTATATATCCCCGTAAACACTAAAAAGACATATTAGTTGCTATCATGACACTGAAGAAACTAAATGAAAATAGACATTTGTTTTCAGTTCTAAGCACTTCAAAACCTCCGCTTAGAAAAGCAATACTCAAACACGATATTGACAATGATTTCATTAATCTAATATCCGAACTTTTTTTAAATTTGATTGAGGGTAATGTTCAACTGCCAGAAGTAGTTAAGCAGCCGGCAAAGCAACATCGTTCCATTGTACGTACATTGGCCTCTAAAAAGAAAGGAAACAATTTTAAAAGGAAACGACTTCACTCATATCGTGAACAAGGTAAACGACTCTAACCTATCTTATGGAAAGTGGTCAAGATCATATTCAACTTGAGAGCAATTGGAAGGGATTATAATTCGGGCAAGAGCTATAATCTACTTGATATAATCTATGATATGGTTACAAATCGTAAAGGACTATTATCATTTGACGCTCATCTATAAAACTTTCTAAATACATTAAACTTCCCCAAAAGTTTTATTAGCAATAGACAAATTCTAAAAAAATTAAATGAACATGCATCAATATCATCATCATCATCGATACCATTAAAACATGAAGAAGAAGAAGATTTTAAATCAATCTTGGAAAATATATTATATTATTATTATTCAAAAGTATATTATTTCAAAAGGAAGTATATTATTCAAAGGAAGAATATTCAATAGCGTTTTATCGATTTATTGTAAAAATCGTTGTAAAAAGACAACAACAGCAACCGTACAAGAAAATCGAAATATATTTTCTTGATTATTATCGCTTCTAATCAGTAGTTGTACCAAACCTATCCTGCTCAAGTCATCCTCAGGGCTATACTGTGGTGTTTATCCTTCCCATAGTATAGTGCAGACGGTTTGATATCATTCTATTTTCCCTTCTTATTTTAGTTTTATATTTGTGTTTAAAGCTTTTTCCAATAGGCAATGTTCAGAAGTCCTCCAAAAAAAAACGTCCCCCCAGATCCCAAATCAAATTCCAGTGAAAGTGTCATGTGAAGATACCCATCCTGGCTGGTCAAGCACATTATCTGAAAGTTCTAATGATAGCTCCAATTCGGAGAATAGGACATTGACAACTATTGATCCGAATGCAAACTTAAATTATGATAATCGGCTTAATGAGGTCCTCTCTAGAAACTCTAAAAAAAGGAAAAAAAATCTCTCCTATTAAAATCATTTACCCTCTACTTGCCAAAGGTCCCTCCTCCAAAAACTTACGAATTTACCTTGAAATTACTCCCACTACACCCTTTGAAATAAAAATGATCACTGCAATAAGAGTTGCAATTTTTAAATTGCTAAAATCAATGTTCTCTCTTAACATTAACCGTGATGGATCTCTGCTAATAGCTGTAGAAGATCAGAAATCAGCAGATACAATAATTAACCTAAAATCCCTTCTGAATACCCCAATTATTGCAGCTAATTGGAACCCAAAACAATCACCAACAAATATATTAGTTCATAATATTTCCCCAGAGATATCTACTCAGGAGTTAAAAGAAGGGCGATCAGCTAGGGATGGAAACATAATCCCAGTTGAGGATGCTACTCAACTGGGAAAACCTTACTCTAATGGCATAAAAACTAGTAGATCCTTCTTATTCATACTGAAGGATAAAATTGATATCCCAGAAAAATTATTCCTATTTGGGCAAATCAAACCACACAAGGAATACAAACCTAAGCCTATCCAGTGTCAGAAGTGTTTCAAACTGGGAAACACGACAAACAAATGCAATGAAATTCTCCAAGAGTGTGGTAATTGTAAATCTTTCCATCCTAAAGAGCTGACAACTTGTAACAACACTCAGCCTACATGCATCAATTGCAAAGACCCACATGAATCTACAAATAAATCATTATGCCCTGCATACAAGAAAAGAGCTCTAACACTCCAAATATCAACAGAGAAAGCCATCCCACACCCCTTTGCAGCAATGGAAGCAAATGCTACCCAATAATACCAAATAAAGCCTGTTATGAAACCAACCAAAACCCCCAAGTCAAATGCCCCCAATGCATCAAGCACCCCATATAAAACACCATCTTCTAAGCCCCCTAGCTCAAATCCCTATCGGAAGGAATCACCAAGCCAACAAGCCTCCTTGTCCGGAGAGATGAGATCAGCCTGGGCGCCCGTCCCAAGAGAAAACAAACAAGTAACACTACCAGGAATCAATCCCTTAACCAACATACAGGATGCACCATCAAAAATGCGATCCCCAAATATATGCTTATTCATTCTAAACTGTAATGCAGTTCAGGCCATGAACATACATCAAATACAGAAAACAAAAATTAGTGCAGAATTGGCAAAAATCTACATCCCTGATGATATGCTCATTCAAGCAAAAAAAGATCATGCTTTACTTTTAACAAAGCTGAACATTAATAGACAGTCATATGAAGAATAAATCAACAACACAACATATATCAATACTCCAATGGAATGTAAGATCACTTTCAGAAAATAAGCTAAATGAACTAATATCATTTATGAATAATAATTCGGTTAATATTGCTTGCCTCCAGGAAACTCATTTAACCCAAAATCAACAAATTAAGTCTCCGGGATATACTATCCTGAGACAGGATAGATCTTCAGAGAGAAAAGGAGGTGAGGTAGCTTTATTAGTTAATAATAATATAAAATTTTGTGGCATCAATTTTCCAGATTTTGAAAATGATGTTGCTGTAATTGGTATCAGTGTTTGGCTGAATAATTTAAAAACCTACATAATAAGCTTTTATAACCCTAATGGCCAAACTACAGATGTCAAGGATTTCTTTAATTATATAAATAATTCTAATATGTTAAAAAATATCATTATTTGTGGTGATTTCAATGCCCACGGCCTTTTTTGGGGGAATAAACCAGCAAATAAAACTGGTAAATTCATTGAGAATATGACTTCAAATAATAATGAATTAGCTGTTGCTACCCCTCCGAACCTGAACACATATTTCAACCCCAAAAGTAGCAGATTCTCCACAATTGACCTACAAATTGTGTCATCAAAATTTGGGAACAAAATTTACATAAATAAAATTGATAGTCTATGTACTGACCACTTTCCTATATTTTGCTCCCTAAATGAACCTGCGGAAACTTTATCTCATACCTCCAAATATATGAACACTAAAGCAAATTGGTCTATGTTCCAAAATAAGCTAAATGATGAAATTACAAGTTTCACCCAAAGTTCATGCATTTCTAACACAACAGTTGACACACATGCTGAAGCCTTGACATCTTTACTAATAAATACAGCTAATAATGCTATCCCCAAGACAACACCTAAGAAAACATTCCCTAAACAAATTCCTAAAGCATGTTGGACAAATGAGTGCCTAAATAAATGGAGGATAAAAAAAAGACAGCTAGGACAGAATTCATAAAAAAACCATCACCTATTACACACTTAAAAAAATTACAAGCAGAATCTATTCTAAAAAGGACTATAATAGATGCTAAATATAAATACTGGAATAATTTTGCAAATAATCTCTCCAGAGAAACTCATGAGCCAATTATACATAAAGTCATAAGCCACATCTGTGGGGAAAAAGACTTCCCCCAACCCACTCCTGTATGAGCTTATACATAATAATACCCATTATGACAATGATAATGGTAAAGCTAACCTATTTGCAACTCTTTTTGTTAATAAGCTAACATCAGATAATCAAAGCAAACTGTCCACAATTCCTATGAACCCAAGTTACCAAACACGCCCAGGATCTGAGTACATAACCAATCCATTTTCAATCTAGGAATTGAATAATGCAATACATCATATTAGGACCAAAACTAGCAGCAGTTATGACAATATACACCCTACATGGATAAAGAATCTCACACCTTCATACAAACAAGAACTGCTAAAATGTTATAATCATGCTTGGGCATCTTCTAGGTTCCCCAATATATGGAAATGTTCGTCCCTCATACCAATCCTAAATAAAAATAAACCAAAAGATAACCCTGAGTCTTATAGGCCCATAATGATTACACCTGTGATGGGGAAAATAATGGAGAAAATGATCTATCAAAGACTCCTCTGGTTTGTTGAAAAAAATAATATGATCCCACACACTCAAACTGGATTCAGGAAACACCACTCCTCAACAGATGCTTTCATTTTGCTAACAAATGCAATAAATGAATCTTTCTCAAAAAATAATGTCCTAGTGGCAGCTTTCCTAGATTTTGAAGGGGCATATGATAATGTGAACCACCAAATCCTTTTAAATAAACTTGCAAACCTTGGAGTACCCCCTAAGCTAGTATCCTTTATTAAATCGTTCATAGAAGTGCGAAGTTTCATCGTTTGTGTTGGTTCAGCCTCTTCATCCCAACAGACAATAACCAAAGGCCTACCTCAGGGAGCAGTCCTCAGTTGCCTCCTATTTGCCCTATATCTGTGGGACATGAATCTACCCCACACGAATCTACAATATGCTGATGATCTGGTGCTATGGTCATCTGGCAACACCTTTCAGATAGCACAGTCAAATCTGCAAAAGTCACTTTTCCGGTTCGAAAAATTCTCTCAACATTCAGATTTACCCATTGCACCCACTAAGTCAAAAATAATCCAATTTCACCAGAAGCGAAACCATGTTAATGCAAAACTAACTCTAAATAAAACAATTAGTCCTTAAGATCATCATAATAGTTACCAAGGTCTAATAATTCGCAAACAACACAAGGTCCACCTCCACATTTCAAACACAATAAAAAAATGCTATAGAAAAGCAAATGTACTAAAAAGAATTTTTTCCAATGCAAGAGCTTGAACGGAAATAACCCTACTCCAGTCTTATAAATCACATATAAGACCCCATATTGACTATGGGCTCATCGTCTATGGTGCATGTGCAAAGACCCAGATGCAAAAAATTGAAACAACACAAAATGATATAATACGTCTGATATTTGGTCTTAGGAGACCCACAAGTACCAATTTTCTTCTTATGGAGAGTGGATTAACAACAATAAGGGAGAGACGTAGTTTTCTCTTTATAAAACATCTGACAAAAATTGAATCAAATAGCTCACACACATTACATAATTGGTTATGAAATCTAGCCATGTATAGAGGTATTGCAGATGAGTACCAGGTATGCCAATATTCAAAAGAAGTTCCCTGTACCAGCAAATTCTATTGCACCTACTTTCCCCCAATCCCCTCCATGGAATTGGTCATTTCCCATAATAAATACTGAATTTTCAAAATGAAATAAAGATTTAACCCCCATTGCTTTTGTCCAGAAAAAATTTGCAGAAGTTAATACAATTACCTATAAAAATCACTTCCAAATATTTGTTGATGGGTCAAAAATGAATGAGAAGGTTGCAAGTGGTGTTTTCCTTCCTCATCTGAAAATCGCAATGGGTGAGAGATTATTTAATAATTTATCTATAATGTCTGCTGAGTTAAATGCCATAATCATGGCATTAGAACACCTTAAGCAAAACCAACCTTTGATTGCAAATTCGAATAATATTATCATCTATTCCGACTCTTTATCAAGCCTTGAGTTGCTGGCTTCAGCTCCACAATATAAGTTGGACATTGACACTTATCACTGTCTCAGTATTATTGATAATCTTGCTTCAAGTGGCATAAAAACTTATATTCTGAATATTCCTAGCCACTCTGGCATAAGTGGTAATCATCAGGTTGATGAAATAGCTAAAAATGCTATAAATATTGACCAGCCAAGTGGGAGACCAATCCCAATTAGAGATATTTTCCGATGGAGGCTATCAGATATTAATTTTAATAAGATTAATCATATCCTTTCCCCCTTTCCCAATAAGTATCTTTCTAAAATCTATCATAGAATTCGTTCTGGAACAAATGGACTAAATTTCCTTGCATTCTCATATAAGCTTTCTAATTCAAGTGGTTCGATTCCCCTGTCCCCTCTTTGCAGGCATTGTAATATGAATAATGAAACAATTGACCATTGCCTATTTGAATGTAATATGCTGACGTCTGCACAACATATCTTGCTTTGTAAACTGTTCAAATACTTCAAACACCACAAAATCTCATTATCAGCCAAGAGCCTAGCCAACTATACCTGCACACAGAGCACAGAAATCGATATCTATCATCTTATATTTGAACTCCTTGAGTCAAAAGATCTGCTGAAAGATATCTGAAAATATCTAATAAATAAGAGACAACCAAGACAGTAGCTCTGTAGCCCACAGAGTGAAGCAAAAAGGAGAGGGCTAAATAGTACCAACTGAATAGCCCGCCTGCTGTGAATTAGAAGAAGAATTTTCTTTTTTTACCTTCCATTTTAAAATTCTGTTCATTTTTCTTTCTGATTTTTCGGATGAAAAGAGGTAGGTAAAAGAGCATTAGGCAATTCAGGATGTTGTCATAGGCAGCGCAATCGAGCTGTCTAAGTAAAGAACAATGTTGGCACAATGTATTATTATTATTATTTTTTTCCATACCAGGGCAATTCGTATCGAAGGAGTTGTCGCAGAAACTTCAAAAAGGGCTCATTCGATTGGAAATTGGAATAACTAGTGCCCTTTTTAATAGCCGAAAGTGATTGGAAGGCAGCTAACACCCCTTCCAAGCCCACCGTTTCGCCAAACACAACCAATCAAAATTTTAAGATAGCCATTTTGTTCAGAGTAACTGATTTCCAGAGAGAAAATATGTTTTTTGAGGCCGTTACTCCCCATCAAACCCTCTGGGCAAGGGTTTCGTAGTTATGTCCTGGAGGTATATAAGAACGATGTTGGCAAAATGTATTATTTATTATTTTTTCCTTTAGACCAGGGCATTTCATATCGAAGGAGTTGTCGTAGAAACTTCGAAAAGGGCTCATTCGATTAGAGATTGGAGTGGCTTGTGCCCTTTTTAATAGTCGAAAATGATTTGAATGCAACTACCAACCCTTCAACGCCCGCCGTTTCCCGAAAGACATACAATCAAAATTTTGAGATAGCCATTTTGTTTAACGTAGTTGAAAGTTCTGGAAATTAGGTCTTAGAGGATGACAACCACCCTCACAGCCCTTAGGGTAAGGGTTGTAATTTATGCCTTGGGGGCATATACGGTGTTTATAGAAAGCGTTGTTGTAGAAACTCAAAAAGGGATCATTAGTTTGGAAATCGAAAAGCCTAGTGCCCTTTTTAATAATCGAAAGTGATTGGAAGGCCTGACATTTTTATAGTAGAGATCGATGTGGGTATAATGTATAATTTTTTTTGTTTTTGTTGTTTTTTAGACCAGGGCACTTCGTATCGAAGGAGTTGTCGTAGGAACCTCGAAAAGGGCTCATTCGATTGAAAATAGAAAGGGCTGATGTCCTTTTTAATAGTCGAAAGTGATTGGAGGGAAACTAATCCCCCTCCCCCGCCCACCCTCCCATTTGCCTTTATTTTTAAAAACTAAATGTTGCCTTAAGATTAAATAAAAATGCACTGTGTTTATGCTAATTCCCAATAAGGCGTCTCAGCAGTATCCCAAGAACGACTGAGGGTATTATGTTCAAACTTTCAGGGCTTCTTTTGCTCTTAAAATTTGACCAAATCAAAATAGCGTAAGTGTATCCAAGCTATCAAAGAAAGTAAACAAATTATTTTGCGAATGTTATCAAGTTTTCCATTTCAGGTCAACTAGAGGAGGTATGAAACTAAATTAAACACTACTATTTGTGTCCAGATTTTTATAAGGGTCTATGTTGTTAAATTTTGCTGAAAATTGTTTTCCAGCATATAAATAGCAGGCCAAACTATAAATTCTTAAAAAAACGAAAAGATTTAAAGTATGATTTTCTTTTTCCCTGTAAAGACTATGTCAATATATAACGAACAGAAATTAATTAAAAAAACTGTTTCCAAAAAATAAGTTTTTTCAAAGAAAAGTAAAGAACTCCATTAAACCAAAAATGAGCAAAATTAAAATCAAATAATCTACCAAGAGTGAAACTACCATAAATCAGCATCGATAAATAAATGAAACCCAAAACGAACAGAAATTACAATAAATAACCGAGTCAAACTCAAAACGAGCAGAAATTAACATAAGTTGGGCTCAAAACCTCTATGCCTTCACAAGGCCAGAACATAACTTTTACTTTACTGACAAAAATACAAATGAATATGCATTGTCAGTTTAATATACATATACTGATATTTAGTAATCAAAATGTTAATATTATTTGATTTATTAAACTTATAAAAGTAAAAACATTTATATTTTTTCAGTAAAGTGCAAATTATGTTCTGGCCTTGGGAAGGCATAGGGGTTTTGAGCCCAACTTATGTTAATTTCTGCTCGTTTTGAGTTTGACTCAGTTATTTATTGTTATTTTTGTTCGTTTTGGGTTTCATTTATTTATCGATGCTGATTTGCGGTAGTTTCCCACTTGGTAAATTATCTAGAGCTAGTATAGAAATGAATTACATTTTTTGGCAGTTAGCAGAGCACACTGAAGTTGAAGTAGCCTTAAACTTTCACTTGAAACGTTATAAGTTGACCACTTCTTTCAGAAAAGAATTTCGGAGGGTTATTCCGTGTTGGTGAGAAAAGAGGGTAAAGGTGCAGTTTAGTTCCTCCTGTAGTGTAGGGCGCAGAAGCCCTATGGTGAAGGCGCAGGTTTGTCCTCCCTTATAAAACAACTTATTTCAGCAGATATAAAGAAGAAGCCCATTTGCGGCATTTTGTGGGACCCCAAGGTCCAATACTAGTATCAGATCCCGCGAGTGGCAGTTTACGCTGGTCAAGTTCTGGCTGTGCCGGCCACATGTGCCCCAGCTAAACGGCTTTTTAGCATGACAGGACTGATAGTGACTGCAAAAAGATTAATGGCTCCAGGCAGAGTGAACAAACTGACTTTTGTTACATCAATTGTAACTGAAGTGATGTAACCGCTGATTTAAAATTGTTGGTGTTATTAAGCCATGGTATCTGATTTGTATACAGTGTTTTTTCGATGGTGTTATGTGTTTATTATTTTTTCACTTCCTTTTTGTATGTATTTGATGAACAGGAGAAGTTTGAACTTCAAACTTTGAAAATTATACACAAATTAGCCCAAATCATTAACAAGAAGGAAATGACTAAACACGGGATTTTATAGGAACAATGCGATGTTAAACATAAAAACAACATAGGTTTCCCTGGGTCTAGTGGCTCAAAATGAGAATTCTACTTGGTCTGATCGACGGTGAACATAAACACTTTCCGCACAGCCCAACAAATTCCTGTTTTGTCATATTGTTCTTGTATGTTTTTAGCCAACCATTTAAAAATCCTTACTAAAATCGAGGTTGAACGTGCTTGGTGAAGTGGAATTTTTATTATTATTTTTAATCAGAAAAATCGGCGCGCCGTGGCGCGCCGCCGGTCTAAAATTGGCGGCGCGCCGCCAAAAATTTTTTGGCGCGTCTGGCGGCGCGCCGCCGCCGATACTGAATCACACATTCGCCGCCGTCATTTCGGCATGGCGCGGCTTCGGGGACTAGTTACTAGGTTTCTATGGGCTTTTCTGAACGTTTTAACCCCTTCATGGCTCAAAATTAATAGTTCCTGTCAAGTGATTCTTTAATTATAAAGGAGCATGAAAAATTCTCATTATTTTGAGTTGTGCTGGAAAACTCAATTTTTTTGACAACTTCCGTCTAGGTTATGTACCAAAAATATGGTGTTGATTTCTAATTCACGGCATATTTTTCACCATTATGGAGGGAGGGAGGGGGGGGGGAGTCGTTATCAATTTAGCAATTTATGGATTTGCAATGGAGTTATTACTAAGCGTGTGTATTGTTTTTTTTTCCAGACCATCTTAATATTCAATTATGCTAATAAGAAAACTTTGAATATATCTTTTAACTTCAAAGCTCATTTTTTTTGTAATGCCCTCTGTCTATCACATTTAAAACAGTTGAAATGGGTGACTTTGATATTGATTGTTTTTTTTTGCTCTTTTGGTTTCTTAAAAATATATCTTGTATTACAAAAAGGTAATATAAAGGTAATATCAATTAAATATAATAGCCCCCTATGCCCCCCCCCCCCCCTCTAGATACTATCTTGATAGGATACCATCTGTGCTTGAAATAACAAAAATATTTAACTTATTGGCACCCCTTCTTTAAAAAAAATCGAGGTATTGTGATTTAAATATTATAGCTCACTACTCCCCCCCTTTCTGGATACCACCTTGATAAAATACCGTCTCTGCTTTAAATTAGAAAAAAAAATTTGGGGATCCCTGCTTTCAATAAAAAAAATTTCGAGATATTACCATTTAAATGTAATACTTCCCCCCCCTCTGGATACCACATTGATAGGATACTGTCTCAGCTTTCATTAGAAAAATAAGTTACTTAATAATTAACTAGGTCACTATATGGTTCAAACAAAAACGCAAAATAACGGTAAAAAGCTTAGTGTTCCTTTAAAAAAATTGAGGGTATGAGTAAGGGGATACAAAGACAACAACAAAAATGTCGAAATTACTCAGACATACCTGAAATTACTGGAAAACTGAGTCACAGATTTGCCATGGCATTCAATAAGATCCAAAGAATACAATTAAAAGGGAGCACACACAAAAGCCAAATTAGGCCAGTAGCCTATGAGAAATCGCAAAATACCCAAGACAATGTACAAGTCCTAATGGGGGGCCTTGGGTCTATCAAAATATTTCAATGGTTTCCTAGGGAATTTGATATCATTTTCTTCTGTCTCCATTTTAAATGAAAAAAATAATTAACCTTTTGGCATCCCCGCTTTCAATAAAAAAATGAGGTATTATCATTTAAAAATGATAGCCCCCTATCCCCCCTCCTATAGGCAATAATTTACAATTTATTTTTGAATCATATTTTTTAGGTAACTTCCAGTTCAATCTTTAATTCCCAAACCTTGTACATATCTTAGTCTATAGCTAAATTTGTCACAATATAAGGTTTTTTTTTTTTGGGATTCAACTTGAAAATAAAATTCTTGACTACAAACGATGTAAGAAATAGCGATTGGGAAACTGCATTTGAAATGATTTGAACTCATTTCATAAAGACGATCTTTTTTTTTGTCAACATATGAATAACTGTGTATATTGCAATATTTGCAATTGCATCTGTCTCTTTTTTATGCAAAGTAACAAAAGAGACGAAAATTAATGACCAAGAGAGTAGAGAAGAATTATGGTATGCCAAGTAATATTTGTCAGGGAAAGTCACTGGTGATAAATCGCTAGGTGTGGCACCGTGATTGCGTGGTTTTCGGGGAACCACATTTTTTTTCGGGGTGACGAATAGATTTTCGGGGAAATCCCGAAAATTCGGGGATAGTTCAAGCCCTGCTTGATTTCTAATCAGGAAAATCGAAATACTAAACCACACGAGAAGGACAAGCTCCAAATTTGTGGTTGACGCAATAAAGAATTGCCGAAAAATTAATTTGAAATCGACCGAACGCCGCCGCCGCTGTCGGCGGCGGCGTGCCAGCGGCGCCCCGGCGGCGGTACGACACTTAGGTGGCGCCAGACCTCGCGTCGGCGGCGTTTGGTCGATCCGCCCGCGCGGCGTCGGGGTCTAGCTGGAACAAGTATCCTGAAATGGTATCTTGCATACCATCTAGTGCTTGGTCATCATCAAAATATTTTCTGACACATCAGAATAGTCACTTTCTGAACTTGAGGTCATATTTTTTCACAAAATGTGTTTTCACTTATATATATATAACAATCAACAGATTTTGTAAATTTTAATTTTCACAAATGAAAAACAGTGTCGGATTCGTAGGATATAGTTTTCTCTAATATTATTCAGCTCCGAAGTTTATCGTTTGTTTTATTATTTACAACACTGTTTTGCGAATTTATTCAAACTAAAAATGCTAGTAGCAGCTAAACAAAAACTCGTAGGAAACCCGGATTTTCAGGTATGAATAGACCTAAAATAGATTAAGAGGGCTAAATGTGTTTTCATTTTGGTGTCCTTGGTACTTTAATGAAAAAAATACAATTGAATGTGCATTGTCAGTTTAATATACACATGCTGCTATTTATTACTTAAAATCTTAATTATTTTTTATTTATTAAAGTTATAAAAGTGAAGACATTCAAAAAAATTTTCAGTAAAGTACAAATTATGTTCAATTCTTAGGAAGGCATATGGGTTTTGAGCCAACCTGAATACGGATGATATGTGTAAAAATTCTCCAAAAGTTTCACCTTCATACCCTTAGATATACTTGTAATCAAATGTAATCAAACGGTTCCATCATAGATGGAACCATTTCTGTTCATTTAAGTTTCTAGGTTGCTCCCTACTTTTAGTTGAAAAAACTTACTTTTTAAACTAATAATTAATTTTTAATTAATTTTATCTAATAATTAATTTGGTTCTAAGTAGAGTCTCTTGAGAGGTATGGTAGCTTCTAGTAATTAATTTAAAAAAATTTTCCACAAAAAAAGTTTTTCAAAGAAACGTAAAGAGCATTAACTTTTTGGGAATTGCTGGGCGTGAGGGGAGGAGGGGGGCTGGGGTTATCCACTCTCCAATCATTTTGAATCTTAAAAAGGGTACTAGAACTTCTGATTACCAATCCAGTGAGCCCCTCCGACGTTTATACGACCAACCTTTCTATACAAACCTTATATGCCCCCAGGGCAAAACTTACAACCCTTGCCCCAAGGGCCGCGGAGGGTTTTCACCCTCAAAGACATAATTTCCGGACCTTCTAACTATGTTGAACAAAATGGCTATCTCAAAATTTAGATTGGATGTGTTTGGGGAAATGGTGGGCGTTCCCATTAGTTCCCATTTAATCACTTTTGGCTATTAAAAGGGGCACTAGTCCTTTCAATTTCCAATTGAATGAGCCTTTTTCGAAGTTGCTATGACAACAAATAGCCATATCAAAATTTCTATAAGTTGCATTTAGGAAAAACATGAGGTGTGGGGAAGGGTATCCATCCTCTGAACACCCTGAGTCTTAAAAAGGACACTAGAACTTCTGATTAGCAAATCCAATGAGCCCCCTCCGAAGTTTATACGATCACCTTTTCTATATAAGCCTTATATGCCCCCATGCATAGCTTACAACCCTTGCACAGAGGGCTGGGGGGAGGGGTTGTCATCCTCAAATACATAATTTCCGGACCTTTCAACTAAGTTGAACAAAATGGCTATCTCAAAATTTTGATTCGGTGTGTTTGGGGAGAAGGTGGGCGTGAGAAAGGGGTTAGTCGCCCTCCAATCACTTTCGACTATTAAAAAGGGCACTACCCCTTTGAATTTCCAATCAAATGAGCCCTTTTTGAAGTTTCTACGATAACTCCTTTGTTATGAAATGCTCTGGTCTTTAAAAAAAAAAAAAAAAAAAAAAAAAAAAATATTGCGCTGCCTATGATTCCGCCAGCATGCCTGGTAATGCAGAAACAACCAAGACATAAAAAGAAAGGCGAATATTTGGGGCTGAAAGCAGTTCAGTTCCAGCAACGATTCCATATCCACATATAATAATAGTAGACTTGGTGATTATAAGAGTATTGCTAACGTGATTAAAGAGTATTGCTTATCTGTATTTCTGAGGCTAATGGGAATGTAGTTAATTCTATACTGGTGGATGTCTGGTTCGTGCCACAGAAACTAAATCACACAGTGGATTACAGACACTGCCTTGACCATCTCCCTTTATGCCTGATGATTCTAATCTAAACAAAAACTATTTTGCGCCAACAAATTGCCATGCTACTGAAAATTAAAAAAGTCATGTTACAAGGAATTCTCACAATTCCAACATTCCATAAACAAGGATGTCATCAATTCACACTGTAGGAACATTGCTTAATCATACAAGACTTCTATTAAAAGTGCTTAATCATAAAGAATGCTTTACTCTATGGTTTGATTAAGACTCTTTAAATATGAAATAATTACGTGAGCGCAAAGAAGTCACAGCCATTTTTTAGTTATGATTTCTCTCGTCGTGGGAGGGAATAGGCCGCGGCAGTGTGACGTCAACCCAAACAAATCTCAAACCTATAATGCCATTTAATACTTATCAACTTATGTGAGTTTTGACGGTTAATTTAACAGTTAAATATGCCTCATAGCTCTATATACGCGTTTAGACATTGATACATACACACATTATTATTATTATTTATTTTTAACCCACACTATACAGAGGTACAATACGTGGAGTATCACGAGGAAAAACACAAAAAATGCGACACAAGACAATATATAAATCAAAAATTACCAAATTACAGTGTAACACATAATAATTTAAAAGAAACGAGAGCAAAAAAAAAATAATAACGTGAAAGGAGGGGGAAAAGAGGAAAAGAGAAAAAAAAAGAAAAAAAAAAAAAAAAAAAAAAAAAAACTTACAACTTGCAGAATCTAATAAGCAGGCATTAATATTATCATTATTGAATTTTTACTCACTCTTTACAAATCTAAATTGTAGAATGACCAAACAGAGAAAAACAACTAAACAAATAAAAGAAAAATAACTTACGACTGAAAAAACCTAATAAGGTGATGGTGCGAAGAAAAAAGGATACAAGCAGTATTTTAAAGTTTTCTGTGTAGTTCTTCCAGTTTTCCAGTAATATTAGGAACAAGAAATTTATTTATAACTACCTGGTTTTTGGTCCAAGGTAGAAGAAACAACAAAAATTTACAAAATCTAAAGTAATTAATCCGGACTCTTTTTAACTCATTTTTCTTCAGAAGGAGAAAAATTCCAGAAGCAAAAAGAATTGAATGGTCACAAAAAGTTGAGTAGAGCTTGGCTAACGCGACTTTATTATATTTACCTCTATTGGCAACAATTTTAGCATATCCTAATTTAATTTTCATATTAATATCTGAGACTGTGCGCTGGCGCAAGCTCGGAAGACTATTAGTAATAGAAATACCGAGCCATCGAAGAGAATCTACAAGAGGAATAGTAAAGCCACTACAGCGAAGGGAAGTTCTAGAAATATTATTAAAAGAAAGAAATTTACATTTATCTACATTAAGAGAAAGGCCTATGTCTGAAAAAGAAGTAGCAACACGAGAAACCATGTTAGATAAACCAGTTTTAGTACGACTTATAAGAAGCAGATCATCAGGGTAAGCCAGGTAGGAAACATCAGAAAAACCGGAGAGATAGGTAGCCGAAATCTTTGCCAGAACTCCTGAAATACACAAATTAAAAAGGGTCGGAGATAAAACTCCACCTTGCCTTAAACCTCTTTTCAATTTAATATTAGATGCAGGCACAGATTTCAGCCGAAGAAAAGAATTAGAGTATCAGTACCGAAGAAGCAAAATAACCGACAGATTGGCACCGTAACCACGAAGAGCAGAGAAAAGCTGACTATGACATACACTATCAAAAGCTTTAGATAGATCTAAAGTACAAAGATATATACTCCTTCCCTTAGAAGAATCTTCAAGGAGCAAAGAAGATAATACACGATGTGCGTGTTGACAACCTACTCCGGGCTTAAAGCCAAACTGGTTGTCTCTCTCAAGCATATTATTAGTCACAAAAGATATTAAAACATGCTCAAGAACTTTACTAAAAGTGCAAGAGACAGTAATAGGTCGGTAAGAAGAGCAAATAAAAGGAGAATTCCCCTTCTTTAAAATTGAAGAGACAGTACCACACAAAAAACTCTCCGGTACACTAGAAGTACAAATACACATCTGGAGAAGTAGGTGTATATGGTTAATAAGGGGGAGCAATCTAATAAAAGGTGAAATCTAGATATACCATCATTATCAACATTATCTGATTTAAGTTTCTGAATTGCTTCAATTACGGATGAAAGAGAAATAGGAACACAGAGACGCTGAGATAGAGGGGTACTAAAAATAGCACAAAGAGAATGAGAATACAAAGAATGCACATGGTAATTAACATTAGAAAAAATAGACGAGTAATGGTCATGCCAAGCAGATGCAGGAAGACAATCACTATTTGGTACATCACTTCTAATCGACTCAGAATTAATAACTTTTCGCCATTCTCTCTTTGACACTGGAAAATCCATACCACGATAACGCATAGACTTAAGGTATTTTTTATATTCCCTGCGGGTCTTACGCTTAAGGTCAGAAACAATAACACAGGGCGGTCTATCACATTCATTCCAAACTTTTAACCAAAACTTAGCTTTATTTTTCAAAGTTTTTAAATTAGGATCTAAAGACAAAATAGGTTTTTGCGTACCACGTCTAACACGTTGCAGCGGCACTGCAAATGCCTCGGCATCTTTTAAACATTTAATTATTTGATTATAATAGCAATCCAGGTCCTTTTTGCAATTCCCTTGCATAGAGCTCTGAAGCAGATGATAGGGAACTCGTATAGCAAACAGCAGCCTTGTTAGTGTAAACGCATAAAAAGGAACATCAGCTTTCTTCCAGTTACTTTTTTCAAACCATTTTGAAGACTGGGGTACTTTGCAGAAACTTGCAGGGTTTAAATTCAGCGTAAGAGTAAGTAAGATAGTGAAATAGCATAGATCTTGCTCTCCAGTGAGTAATAACACTATTGATGTAGTAACACTAGGTGATAAAATAATGTAAGAGCAATTAATATTGCTCTTACTGTCTGAATGGTAAATTATAAGACTACGAATAAGTTTTGGATATAGTATGATAAGATGGAAGGCAATCCAACAACAAATCACATCTCACTGATGAGTTATTTATATCCGTATTGAGGTCACCAATGATCATATAATCTAGAGAAAAAGAAAGAAATTTTTCCACTAGAAACTTCAACGTGTTAGGGTGAATCAGGGAAAGTCCGACAGTGGGGTAAGTCCGATACCGACCTTCAATTTGTCTATGGTCCATTGTTTCTGTGGGAGGCTTTCATATTTTCTTCCATATTAGTAGCAGTAGGCAACAGTGCCATCAACTTCTGGCAGAGTTAGCACGTCTTCTGTTCAGAGGGTTTTGAAGTTTTTTGGACGGCGTTTTTTTAGGAACACAGGTAACTGACTTTACTTTAACTTATGCAGATTATAAAGTAAGAGAGATAGAGAATTTTTTTTTCATTTCTTAGAAACTAGAAGACCAGGAGCATCTTCCTGATTTTTTTAAACAAGCTAATGTTATTAGTTGAACAGATAAGAGGGGTGTCAGTCTTACCCAAGATAAAACCCATCTGGGGACAGTCCAACATGTCGGTCTTACCCCCTTTGGGGGACGTTTGGCTGGGGTGTCGGACTTACCCCATGTTACCAAAGATGGATATTTTAAATGGTATAGCAGATTCTAAGCTTTAGATAATAAAGGTTGAAGCCAGTAACCATCCTTAGATGGCTTTACTAACTTAATGGAATGTAGTGTTGTGTTGATCATTCATGTATTGCAGTTCTGTGCCTGCTTTCGTTTATCTTTCTCCCTTGTAATTTTTTTTTCGTCTTAACCTTTACTTGTGACCTGCCGTGCAAAAAGTGTAGCAAAGTAGAAATGCTACTTGGCATGTATCAAATTTGTTGTCAGATTTTGTCTGAAAATACCCTTTTTACATATAAAATAATTTTTGCTCAAAGAAAAGGTGTCAAAACACAAGTCGTGCTCCGCCGTGCAAAAAGTGGGATAGCATAGTAGCAATGCTAGTGGACAGTTTTCATGGCCTAGCAAAATTTGTTGGCATTTTTTTTTTCAAAAATACCAGTGCTTCCACTATCCCCAAATTTTTGGTGATTTCCCCCAATATCTGGCTTCTCATAAGCATTCTCCAAATCGGTTCCCCAAAAACCCCCTTTCGTTCAGGGTTGCCACTCCTAGTGAATTATCACTGATGACAATTCACCCCTAGTAGCTATGACTCACTTGATTTGACATATTTTTTTTCACTATTTTCAAAAGTTTATGTATCAAGTATTTACTACACATCAAAATCAGACATAGATTACTGAATTAATGACCTTTCTTCCTATGCTAGTAAAAGTATACTGACCTTTTTATAGTTGTAGTACAGTGATCAATAAATATTAAGAATGCAGTTGGGTGTGTATTATTTTTATAATAAGAATATCATTGGAGTGTACAGCTCAATCCATAAACTACCAGCAGTAAGCTATATACTGCACACTTGCGACTTTGAATACTATACACCATTAGCAGTATTAGAGTAAATATGAGACAGTACTTTAATATGATTAAATATGATTAAGAAAACTATTGATATTTCTAACCGCAAGCTATACTAAGTTACATTTGTTACTTTTCTGAAAATTTTACCTATAGAAATACTTCTTGCTCAAAGAAAAGCTGTCAAATCACGGATTTTGCTGTTAAAGTGTTGGCAGCTTTTGGAATTCTGCTACTGGCAGTTTTGAAACTTTTTGCACACCTGCTTGTGACAGGTTTTCGAATAAATTCATCAATTCATTCATAATTCCCCTACGAATAAATTCATCAATTCATTCATAATTCCTTTGTCTTTTCTAGATGCCTAGAAATTATGTTCGGAAAACATAACGCGGGGTTGGAGGAACATATGATGCAACTCAGCTACAAAACGCGCAAGCAGACATATCTTCAATGAGAATGTCTATACTACAGGCTTCCAAAGTGTTTCAGATACCGCGCACTACCTTCATGACCATCTTATGAAGAAGACAAAATTCAAAAAACCAGTTTGTGATGGAGGGAGGAGCCAAGAAATTCGTGCTGAAATATAAAAGGATATGACTCAGGGTCTCCGAATACTTTGAAAAGTGGGGCATAGGTCTCAGCAAGCAGGAATTTTTTTACCAAGTCCAAGAATATCTCATCAAGAACAAAGTTAAAACAAGATTTAAGGACAACCAACCTGTTCATGACTAGTGGGTGGGGTTCAAGTGCCGAAACAAAATTTCACTAAAGGAACCAGAAAGGTTAGAAAACAAAATACTTTTGCAGCAATCTGATCCCTTTATAATGTATGGTTTTTATGAGCTGTTGTATGAAACTGCCACAGTAATGGATATTCTTGACAAGCTCCAGTGCTGGTTTAATTTGGATGAGACATCTTTCTGCAGGGATCCTGGCAACACGAAAGTTGCTGGAGCCAAAGGCTCACCAGCCACTCATAGAACAGGTAGTAATGGACGTGAAAATACAACTGCCTTGGTTTGTATCAGTGCAAATGGAGAAAAATTCACACCTTTAATAATTTTCTCTGCAAAGAATACCTGGACCTCATGGATACGTGTACATGGAGCTTACCCTGATACATCTTACTCATCTACCAATAAAGGGTGGATGACATCTGATCTCTTTATGAACTGGTTTGAGTTCCAGTTTCTTCCTCATGTAAAGGGAAAGGCACTTCTCATCTTAGATGGACATGGCACACATGCTCTTGCAAAACTTGAAAAGCTTTCTCTTGCTCTTGCAAAACTTGCAAACGAAATTAACGTGACAAGTCTCAAGCTACCTCCACATGCTTCAACCTCTCGATAAAGTAGTTTTCAAGGGAATGAAAGTGTCTTATGATCAGAATCACTCGAAATGGCAGAGGGAGCACACTTGTAACATCCTGTCAAGGAAGGATTACGTATGTCTCTAATCAAAGGTATGGGATACCTATTTCACTCCTAGTCTGATTAACAAGTCGATCAAAGCAACTGGAATCTTTGATCTGAGTGTTCCAATGAGAGTAAACCCATCTGTAATTGACCAAACCAAGTTTGAACCTACCAAGTTGAGACGCTATGCACAAATGAAAATGGAGCAGGAGAAAAATTCAGGCACATCTAAAGTCACAACCACTGTCAACAATGAATTAGAAAAAAATACCTTTTATGTTACCTTTAGTCCAAGGAAGTTGCTTGGCAACCAATCAAAAACTTTTGAAAATATTCTTCTTCACTCAATGAAGCAGCCCGACCTACCATCAGTTTCAGGAATAGAAAAACGGAAGAAAATTGCAAGAGAGGCAGAAGTGATAACATCAAAAGAACATCTAGAGGTGCTTAAGAGGGAAGAAAATCTGAAAGCAAAAGGCACAGAGAAGAAGAAAAGTTCAGATGGGAAGGGTATAAAATCGAAAAAAAAAAAATTTCCTAAGAGGGAAGCCAATAGAGATACGGGTGATAGCAAATCAGACATCAGCCTTGAACTTGGCTCTGATGAGGATGATCAGAGTATTCAAGATACTATTCAAGAAAGTGACAGCGATGACAAGGAGACACCCAGTAAGCAAAAGATTGTTCCCAAGCTAAATGAGTACTATGCAGTTAGATACAATGCAAGGAATGACAAACAAGGTTACATAGGAAGGGTTCTAGACTTTCCTGACGAGGGAAAAGTTAAGCTCAAATTTCTTCACTGCTTGCGCCTTGCCACCTACTCTTTCAATTGACCAAAGAAAGACGATTTCGATACTGTAGATGACAAATACATTAAACAGGACCAGTAAACTTAGTGGGAAAAGCAGACCATTTGAAATACCCCAAATCCGTCAGGTTAATGTATCGTACAAGGCAGTTACTAGCAAGCGTCAGTAGATCTTTGTTTTATGCCCATATACGTGAGCGACAACATAACTGAGTAACTTTTTGTATCTGGAGTCAAACCATATTTTGTGTGATATGTTTTTCTTTTTTAAAATATAAGCAATCATTTACATTCAGTGATTTGTGCACCTTGGCTAAGATACTTGTAATGTTTATCTGTTGGGTAAGTCTGACACTGTCAGAGTTACCCCACAGCAGCAGAAAAAAGTATGGCCTGGCCTTTTGATGCCAGTCAGTTTGACATAAAAATTGTTTGCTTATGGACTTATAGTGATTCCTTGATGCCCTTTAAGATGGTGAAGTCATATTATTTTTGACATATTTTTGAAAAAAGCTAGTAGGATATGTTGCACTTCCCCCAAAGCTGGGGTAAGTCCAACATAGCAGGCTGCACCAACTTTGAGACCTGGTGATGGGCTACAAGCACAGTATATGGGAAAATCAGAAAGTGAATAATATGGGAAACTGTTGTAAAAAAAAGGTTGATAGAAGATGATATGAGAGACTCATAAAAAAAAATCTTGAGAGTCAATTTAACAAAAAAAACATGTTAAGGTGTCGGACTTTCCCCGATTCACCCTACAGGCTTTAGCAAATCTAGCCATCGATCTAGAGGAACGGTCATCATAAGGCAGATAAGAATTAATGAAAACTATAGTGCCCATACGAACAGCCAAAAAAAAAACTCATCCGAGTAAAAAATCACCAGCAAAACCAAATTAGGATTGTGCTTAAAAACACAAGCTAGTCCGCCAGATGGCCAGCCTCTTGTGGCTCTGGCAGTAGTAAAAAACACATCATGATGAAGGCTACAACACAAAACGTTAATGCTAGAGTCTGTAAGAAGATGCTCCTGTAAACAAACCAAATCAAAATCATAGTAGAACTCATCAATAACGAAATCCTTATACTTTGTACCATTAATATTAAATGATATTATTGAAAACTCCTAAGTCATTGCAAAAAGTGGGATCACGACATTAGTTCCTTAGATATAGGGCAGGACAAGCTATAAGAAGTATGATTTTTACCAGAGTTAGCACACTTGGGAGCAGCACTACAAGGACTATCCTTAGTAGAAATATGTGGCCCAGCACATCTGGCACATTTCGGACATTACGATCACTTTGAAAGTGATCGTATGATCGGCATTTGAAGCAGCATTTAGGTATTTCTTTAAATACGTGAATTCGAAAAAAATCATATCCCACTTTAATTCCTTCTTTGAAATAAGTAGACTGAGTGAAGGAGTCTTCAAATTCCAGCTTGACTGACATAGTCTGGCCCAGTCGATTTGCACTTATTATACCTTGAAGTCTTTTAATAACTGAAAGGTCAACATCAACTGGGAAACCTCTGAGAATCCCAAAAAAGCGCTTGGATCGTACTTTAACTGTTGCTCCGGTAATGAAGTTCTGAACGGATGTACAAAAATCTTCAGTTGCAGATTTATCAATATTGACATACCATCTGTCTTTAACAGGTTTCACACTACAAACTAATTCATGCCCAGCTATTTGATCGAGAACAGATTTGCGTTTAATCGGATCAGACAGATCTGAAGGCACTTTAGAAACAATAACTGTCGTATGAGTGTCAATTGCTGAGGAAGGTTTCGGAAGTTGAGGAAAATTCAACTGATAATTGTCAAGTTTCCCTAACATCTCAACAACCACTTGTTGTAGCTCATTAAACTTAAAGAGTAAAGAAGTATAAGCATTTGCAGGGGGACATGGCACCTCTGTAGGTCGCTTTATCACAAACGTAGGTGCAAAAGTGTCACTACTGTCAAGAGATCTTAACAGAGAAATAATGTCACTAAAATGATTAGAAAGTGCATTGATCCCCTTACGTACTGGGCAATCCAATTCAGGTGCACTTATTTGCCACAGTAAACTTTTAGCTTCTTTGACTATATTCACGTCAAAAAACTCCATACCATGTCTTTTAATAATATCCTCCTCAATTCCGCTTAGCAAATTGCTTTGAATAAAATTCAGAAAAGCAGAATATACAAGTTCAGGCATTTCGTCGGAGCTTTTCATGGCTATCGCACTCACCACAAATTAAAAAGTCTCAATATTAATTCAGGAAAAAATACTGAGTTAATAAATATCGAAATATAGGTCAAACTAAAAACACAGTAGATTCCATTTTATAATCCTCTTAAAGTTAATCCTCTTAACTCAGGTCATCAACTAATTTGGAATAAATTATGACCTCACCAAAGTAAATCCAGACAGGAATAATATCCAATTCAATTTTGATGTTACCTCACTGAACTTTATTTAAATTTTAGCAAAATAACAATTTATAGGCTACTAATTTTGGGGTTTTCAATTTCCCATTTAGACTTCTGCACGAAATATACCGTACGCATTTTACAACGTGTCAAAAAGTGTGCCGATGTTAAGAATAATGAGTTTAGAAGCGACTTAAACAGCTTTTGCGTTTGGAAAGAAGCATTTTAGTTTGAGAGAATGTGATGGAGTTTGTGAGGTAAATGAAAGTCATATGCAATTTCATTTATTTATGGTGAGATCTAAGACCACAAAATATTATTGCAAAATATTATTCTATAATATTAGACTGCACTTCCGATGTCAGCTACACAGGGTAAAAGACACTGGTGGTAAGGTTCCTCAAAATCGCAAAGGATAACGATGTGCCTATTAGGGGAAATTTTTTAGGCTTTGTTTCTATTGCCAATTCTTCTAGTGAAAGCCTCACAGAAGCATTACTAAAAGAGTTGCAAACACAAGGCATTTATTTAAATAACATGAGAGGCCAGGGATAAGATAATGGTTCTACAATAAAAGGAAATCATGATGGAGTTCAGAAGAGGAAATGTGATTTAAATCCTCATGCTTTTTACGTACCATGTGAAAACCTCTCGCTGAACCTTGTAATTAACGATGCTGCTCTCTTTTGCAATGCTGCAGTAGATTCTTTCTTTATTTTTTTCAAGTTCTACTCACAGATGGAGTATTTTGCTTAATAACGTTTCAAATCTTACAATAAAACCACTCTGTAACACACGATAGGAGAGTAGATTTGAGGTCTTCTTGCCTTTGAGGTACCATATTGAAGAAGTACATGATGCCTTATATGAAGCTTCTCAAGACCAAAAACTTGATGCATTTGGTAGGAACTCCGCCTTGGGACTTGCTAAGAAACTACAAAGCATCAAGTTTCTGTGTTTTTTTACTAACATGACATGAGATCCTGCACAGAACAAATATGGCGAGTAAGTTGTTGCAAAAAGTCACAAATGATTTGCAAAGTTCGATGGATCTAATAAAATGTGTGCAATTATTTCTAACCAAGATGAGATCTGATGAAGGAGTAAACAACGAGATCACCAATGCTAAGGAACTTGCAGAAAAAATTGGCATTGTTCCTGAGTTTGAAAAAGAAACCACTGTCCGCTGAAGGAAAAAAAAAACAAAAAAAATAAACGATTTTCTTATGAGAGGGGAAGATGAAACTGTGAATTCTGGAGAACATTCATTTAAGTTTAATTTCTTATTTGTTGTGCTAGACACTGCAATATTCTCACTAAAGGAGAGATTTGAGCTAATGGAAAACCTCAGTGAAAGTTTTAAATTTCTCTACGACATTCAAAGCTTGTAGAATTTCGCGGATAAAGAAGAATTGAAGAAAGCCTGTAAACATCTTCAAATCGCTTTGAGTGAAGGAGAAGACTGCGTTGTGAACGGCGACGAGTTATTTGAGGAGCTACAAATTTTCGCTGAAATACTGGCATCTAAGAGTCCCCCAGCTCAAGCTTTGTCGTATATAACAAAACAGGGATATATAAACACATTCCCAAACGTTTTAGTTGCACTGAGAATTCAATTAACGCTTCCAGTATCAGTTGCCAGTGGCGAAAGGAGTTTCTCCAAGTATTGAATTCAATACAGACAGATTGCTCAATGAGTTTTCAAACATGAAAGCTAGAAAAATTTGTTGTTCATTATAAAAAGTTGTATGTTGAATTGTTTTATAAGCAGTATGTTCAGCCAATAAATTGTGAATCATAATTTAACTCCCTATTTTTAATAAATTACCTTGTTGTTTATAGACATATTGCATTTTAATATTTAAGTTAGAATTATACCACACAATAAAAGTTTATTTATTTTTATTGTTACACTTTTTAATAGAAAACCCTGCACACCATACTTTAAGGGTGTATAATTATATTTCTGTCCACCAGGGGGCAGGGGGGGGGGCACTAAAGAATAGTCTGCTTACCCCAGAAAAACGTATGGTAGGGGTTTTTGTATTTATTGTTTAGAAGGAGTTTGAGGATGTACGGCCCAACAAATTTGTTTCTCTGATTTATCTAAGTTTTGCCATTAGTTAGCTCCAGTAGAACTTTGAATCTATTCATGGTGAAGTAGTGAGGTAAAACAACAGGCTGTATATTCACCCAGACAAACAAACTAGCATAAGTGTAATATCTCAGGTAAGGCTGGGGAGATCAGGTTAAAAATTTCACAGAGTGTTTGGGGAGGGGATGTGAAATATTATATATAGGAAAATCAATAAGAACCCCCCAAAAATTTTATCACCTAAATATTGCTTACCATAGGCAGCGCAATAAATAATAAATGGTTAGAAATTGAAAGTTCTAGTTCCTTTTTTAAAAGGCAAACGTAATCGGATGGCAACAACCCCCTCCCCCTCACGCCCTCTTTTCCCCAAATGTATCTGATAAAAATTTTGAGATAGTCATTTTGTTCAAAATAGACCAAAGATCATATAACAAAAACTCCGGGACTTAGACAACCCCACGGAACTCCAGAGGAAAGTGTTTTGTTCAATTGGAAATTGCAAGTTTTAGCTCCCTTTTCATGCCTTTTTAAGAGTCAAAAGGGACTGGAGGACAACTAGCCCTTCCTGCCCTCTTTAAACCCAAATCCATCCAGTCGAATTTTTTTAGATAGCCATTCTATTAAAATAAGTTCAAAATCAGGTAACAAGAACTCCAGGGCCAGTCAACAAGTTTCAAGAGCCTGGGGTTCAGTGTTGTAAGTTATGCCCTGGAGGCATATAAGGTTCTTATGCAAGGGATTTTCAAATAGTTCAAAGATCAGATAAGCCAGACCCCCACCCCTACTAAAAACTTATTAATGATATTTTATCCCGAAACTTATGCAAGCTGACCCCTTTCCCTCCATAGCCCAATCCTCCTCTCTCCCGAAAAAAAACTTATCAGTAACAAACCACGGAAGCTGACCCATGGTCCTCCCTCCATAGCCCTACCCCCGCCAAAAAAAAAAACAAACAACTTATTAGCGATATTTTATTCCAAAAAATATGGAAGTTGATCCCCTGACCCTCTCTTTAAGGCCCAACCTCTTCCTCGAAAAAAAAACTTATTAAAAATTCCTTATTCCAAAAATAATGGGAGCCAACACCTGGTCCTTCCTCCTTGGCCCAGCCCCCCTCCCAACCAAAAAAACTTATTGACAATATTTTATTTCGAAAATTAAGGAAAATCACCCCTGGCCTTCCATGGCTCAATCCCCCCCCCCAAAAAAAAACTTATTAACAATATAACATCCCAAAACTTATGGGAGCTGACCCCTGGCCCTCCATGGCCTGATCCCCCTCCCCCTCGAAAAACTTATCAATATTAAATCATGGGAGCTAACCCCTGGTTCTCCTTCCATGGCCCGACCTCCCTCCCCCGCCCCACCCCCAGATATTATCAACGATATTTTATTCCAAAAATATGGGAGCTGACCCCTTGTCCAGCACAATAGTGCTGTCCAAGTAAAGAGTGATGTGGGCACAATGTATTATTTATTATTATTTTTTTTTTAGACCAGGACATTTTGTATAGAAGGAGTCGTCATAGAAACTTTGAAAGATGCTCATTTGATTGCAAATTGAAAGGACTAGTGCCCTCTTTAATAGTCGAAAGTGATTGGAGGGTTACCAGACCCCCACATCCATCATTTCCCCAAACACATCCAATCACAATTTCGAAATATCCATTTGGATCAGCACAGGTGAAAGGCCTGGATATAATGTCTTTGAGGATGGCAATCCCCCCTAGCCATCAGGGTTGTAAGGCCAGAACATAATTTGCACTTTATTGAAAAAATACATATGAATGTGCATTGCCAGTTTATACAATGCAGATATTTATTCCTTAGATTCTGAATAATTTTTGATTTATTAAAGTTAAAAAAATTGTAAACATTTAAAATGCATTTATTTTCAGTGCAGTACCAATTATGTTCTGGCCTTGAGAAGACATAGGGATCATGAGCCCTACTCCTGTTAATTTTTGCTTGTTTTGACTTTTACTCAGTTATTTATGGTAATTTATGTTCGTTTTAGGTTTCATTTATTTATTGATGCTGATTTGTGGTAGTTTTATGCTTGGCAGATTATTTGATTTTATTTTTGCTCATTTTTGGTTTAATGGAGCTCTTTACTTTTCTCTTAAAACTTATTTTGTGGAAAAAGTTTTTCAAATTAATTCAGATAAGACCTTCAATTTTTAAAGAGTCTGAAACTTATATCTGCAAGCTACTGAGTCAAGGGGACCCTTATGCACAGAAGAAACTTGAAAAAAACTTGTATTGCTTACAAACAGGCCATAAGCTCCCCCCCCCCCAATAAGCCAGGACTTGTAGTACTTCTGCATAGACCAGTCACCTTAATTAAAAAAAATTTGATATTTCCACACCAAACAACGAAAAGATTCAGGATGCATAGAAATTGCGCCTTGAGTTTATTCTCTACAATTGGCTTGAAACTATACTTCACAGGTTTTTTGGCCAGGTCAACCCTGACACAGAAAACCAATTTTAAATTAATTTTGGCTGTTTTGGTTTGTGATACCAGAAAATCGGCCAAATTTTGTTTCATCTCTGATAGGTTTGTAACTCTTTGTAACACACTGAGTGCCAGATACACCTCAATGAAAACAAAAATTGTGAAAGTTTGTTGTATTGATATATGGTACCAGAAACTAGGCCTCCAATAAAGACAAAAGCTATTAAAAACTGTCAGAGTGATTTAAGACACCAAACAAGGCCAAAATTTGTTTTGTCTCCAACTGGCTATTAACTTAGTGGGCATGCATTCTTCACCAAACAAGCCTCAGAGTAAAAGACATTCTAAACAAAAATGGGTTGTATTGATTCATTAAACTCCAAAATAGACCAAACATTATTTTTCACCAATCACTATAAAACTATCAGGTTAAGACAACTGAAGCAAGGGACCATAACAAACACAATCAGTGTTGGAACAAAAATGTGATTATATTGATTCCTAGTGTAACAAATTCATTTTCTTTTTTAGTTTGATCTCTTGTAAAATTTCAATCCATATAGAGAATTTAACTACAATATCAAGACCAAGGAAAACACAGTAGAGACACAAAGAAGCTCAATTGAGGCAAATAAACACTAGGGAATAACCTGGTTGTACTGACTTGTGATGTCCTTTTTAAACAACAAAACATAATTATTTTTAACAAATTACCTTGACATGTATTTATTTGAACAAACAAGCTGTTACAACAAAATATAACACAAAAAGATTATTGTAGATTTAGACACGTGCAAATACAAGGGTGTCTAAAAGATGGCTTCAGCCCTACCAAAGGCCAGAACTTATGCATATTTTCAATTCATATGAATATTAATCCCTCTCCCTATCAATCTAGAATTCTGTAGCCAAACTATTATACAAAACAATGGAGTTAGTACAAACTACTGCTGACTGAAAATTTTGACTGAATATTCAACTGAAGAATTTGATGAACCAAATTTGATGACACTTCCAGGAATTATTATTATTATATGATAAACTATCTTCTCCTTTCATTAATTTGTTCCAGTAATGTGGATTACTATGGCTATTTTCTTTCATTTGTCAATGTTTTGACAATAAAAACCACACTGTTCAAAATAATATCATTTTCAATAAAATATAATTGATGCTTAAGCAATTTAGACTTTAAGCTGCTTACTCTCCAAATTCTAGTGGGTTTAAAAGTGAGGGAAAGGATCAATATAAAAAAATACACTTCAAATAAAAAATACACTTCTCAAAATACTTTTTCTAGTAGAGTAAATGATGCCCTGGCCCTTGAAAGGCTTATAAATTCCTATATTTTAGACCATTGTGTGGGGGGGGGGATGCATTGTTCAAAAAACAGCCACAAAATTTGGAAAGTGCATAAAATAAGGAATTGAGGAGTTACTAATTTTGTTAGTATGTTTCCCCTAGAAGTTGAAAAATACTATAACAATATCTTCTAATGACTTGAGTAGGATTTTATGGAAGATTAAGATAGGACAATATTTTCAAACATAAAAAACACTTTTCTAAATTCTGTAAATCTAGATTTAGCAAATTTACAAGGCTAAAAACCTTTTTAATTGGGATGTGCTGTAAATTTGCTGCAGAGTTGGGGTATGCTGTAGAGTAGGATTTTATGCAAGATTAGTACTATTTGTTCAAACACAAGAATTTTTTTTTCTAAATCCTTATAAATCCAGATTTAGCAAAGCTACAAGCCTCAAAACTTTTTAATTGGGGTGCTCTATGAATTTATTTCTGAAAGCTTTAATTTTGCAACATATACTTCATTAAAGGTCAGTGCCCTTCAGAGAGGGAAGAGTTGGATATAGATATTTCAAAAGACCTTCCCAGGATACAGTTTAGGGTCCATATACATTCCTGATTTTTTTTTTTAGCAAACCAATTAACTTTCCAAGAAAGGAAAATAGCAAATTTACTGAATAACAGCTCTCTAGAAGAAAACATACTAAAACAAATTTTTAGATTGCTGATTTTGTGCTCTTCTTTATGGTTAAAGTTACATTTGTGGCAATTCATCCCTAGTTCCTGCCCCTCTAGAGCCATCTGGTATATACAAAACTAACATAAAATAAAAATAGTATGATTAGATTTCTTATTTTATGCTCTTTTTCAATGTAATAGTTGTTACCCTGACAATGCACCCCACTCTGATGGAAACATGGCATATATATTGGCTAATTTTGTCTTTGTTCTTTCTATTGATTGATCTGTTGTAAAACTGGTTACAGCTGGCTGTGTAGATTTGAGATATCTGGTTTATTCTGAGTGATTGTGCTGAAATTGGATAACAAAAATACTTGGTATAAGCCTAGAATTGGGGTAGATTTGGAGCAGTTTAAATTAATGACCTATAAATAAGGTGAACATACCACTCAATGCCTTATTTTATGCTCTTTTTGAATATAATAATCAATTTACTTGCAAATTCAATTTTAAGCCCATTATAGACCCTCAAAGATGATGCTCTTTTTCTCTTATTTTAGCTATATGTAAAGGGTTAGAAACAACAATTCTTAGTTCATCATATGCCAAATAATTGTAGTTAATACATTTCAACTTTGACTAGACTATACTTTATCCTCCCTCCCTATGTACAAATATATAGCCAAAATTATATATTTCCCATGCATTCTCTGGTTTTTGATTTTGTCATGGTTGATTCAACTTACAGCTAAACCAGTTTAAACAAGAGTAATACTAACAGAGGTATATAAATGGTATCTAAAATAAAAGAAACAGGTATCATCTTTGAGGGTCTGTAAAGGGCTTAAAATTGAATTTGTGAGTATGCCTAGACTAAAGCCCACTATATATTAAGAAAGAGCCCAAAAAAGCCATTGAGTGGTATGTTCACCCCCTTCCTAGGTCAGTAATTTGAACTGCTACAAATTCACTGAATTGGGACTGCTGAGAAGAAAACAAGGTAAAATTCTACTTTAGCTACTTTTGTCAATCTTGGAAAGGGGTTAGGTTGGGAAAATGAAATTTTCAGGTATGGGATCTATAGGTTAAAGTATGTCCCCAGGAAGGTATATTGAAGTACCTACCTCTGCTCTTTCTCCCTCTAGAGGGCCCTGACCTTTGATGATCTTTAAAAATCTGTGTGGTATAAAAAAATAAACCTTCCAAATAGATCTTCTGCTTAAATAAAGTAAAACAAAATTGTTTTCAGTTTCACAACTTTGCTTAATCCCAAAAATAACATTTTAAAGATATGCAAATACATTTCCCAATTTTTGAAAAAAAAAACTTTGACATGGCTTAAAATTGTACTCAAATAATAAGAATTGCATTTTCAGAACTGAAGCTAGAGAAAAAGAAACTGATAACTGAAAATTAAGGTAAAATGTTGTTTTATCAAAATTTCAATACAAATAGGCTAGAGCTGTCATGTAAGCAAATCTCAGGACTCTCTACACAGAGGAGTGGAGATAGCCTTCAAAATACCTTCCTGGGATGTTCTTTAGCCTCTAGATCCTATCCCTGAAAGCTTCATTTTCTGAACCTTACCTCTTTCCAAGATAGCTAGAAGTAGCTAAAGCAGAATTTTACCAAACATTTAAATGGCCTAGCCTATCAATACCACTGCTGTCTTATCCACCTGCAAGCTACCCTTAAGGGGTTATGATAAGCAAAGTTTTGTGACATCACAAACTGGGTTCCATTATACAATAACCAACATCAGCTATGGGAAGAAATTAAATGGCTATTAATGGAAATAGGATTTTGGAATATATTTTAGTAAAAGGTTAAAACCTGAAGTTGTGTAAGGTAAGTGGTGGTTTATAGCCTAATTATGATAGTAATATAGGATAAAATGTGAGCCAAAACAACTAGTAACGTGCAATAATTTGCATTATATAGAGGGGGGAGGAGTGGAGATAGGTACTTCAAAATACCTTCCTGGGACATAACCTAGCCTGTAGACCCCTCCCTGACAGTTTCATTTTACAAATCCAACCCCTTTCCAAAATAGCCAAAAGTAGAATTTTATCCTTTGTTCTAACATGTTTCTTTCTAGAGACATGCGATTTAAATGGTCTTGACTTCAAATAGCCTAAATCTATTAATTTCACCTATCAAATTTGAGATTCACGTGTTACCTGTTTAAACTATGTATCAAGAATTACACAACTGCTTTCTGGCAGCGTAGCCAATGCTTTGAAATAAAAAGTATTATTCTTGCGACTAAAGCTGTACCGCTAGATGATAATTTGTACCGTCTGAGCAGCTTGTTAAAAAGTTGCTATAACAAGAAGAAAATTTAGATACACTAGAACTTGAACATAAATCCACTTCAGAAAGGAGTAAGTAAAACCAAAATGTACTAAAATCTGTGTTGTACCAAATATTTTTAAATGTAGCGCAAAGTACCAGGGCCTCTGAATTGTACCAAAACGGTATAATGGTACCACGATGGCAACATTGCTACCTGATCCTGTCCAAAGTGTGCTGTTTTTCTCGAAAAGAGGCTGCTGCAGGGATGCTACAGAAAACTTTTGCCAAACATACGATTTTTGCATAATCCGGTTTGGAGTTGCTCAATTAGCTTTTATGCTCAGTATGGCACTTTGACGAAAAATTTTTAATTTTCTGATTACACAATACGTAACAAAATTCAATTTCCTAAGTGGGAGTGATTATTCATAGACCACAAGATTCCTATAAGGTTTTCTTTCAAGGGTAAGCGGATTTTTGAATTGAATTGTCTCAAGAAAATCAGGCTATTCAAGATTCAAGAAATGACTGAGATTCAATGACTCAAATTTTATCAAATTGCAGTTGGTCTAAAAATTCTCCATTCTTCAGTAATCTTAGCTTATTGAATTGAAGTCATTTTTAAAAGCGAAAATTTCCCAAGTAAGAAGTTTTTCTAGCCAAAAAACGAGAAAAAAAATACATATTAAACTTTTCGAGTGAAAATTTCGTAACACTCTATGACCAAACAGTTAAATTAGAAATTTGGAAAATTTTTATTTTATTTCAGTGTTTTAGACCCCCTTCTAGGATTGACTAGACCTGTTAGAGCCAATCTGACCTCTTTAAGAACAAAATAACAAATAAAAAGTAATTCTGCAACTTAAAAAAACTAATGATTTAATTGATTTGATGACTATAGTCGTTTTAAATATGTCAGAAGGACCTAAATTGGATTAAGGAGTAAGAAAATGTAATATAAACAATGAAAATGCAGCTTTGGACTTGATAAATAGTTTCTGAATACTGGATATGTGTCATAAGCAAAAGTGTACTATAAAATTGCATTTGAAGGAAGAATAATCATACTTTCACACATATTCAGGCAAATGGAGGGAGGGAATAACTGAACAGTTGAACTTTCTTAGTTAATGCTCACGGATGTCAATCAGCAAAGATTTCAATGCATCAACAGATTAGTTCCAAACTGTTGTTTCACATTAACGTATGTTTTTTTTTTTAAATAAGTAATTTTGTTAGTCTTTTCCAATAATTTAAAAAGTCCATTTTCAAGCATTCAATGCCAACCAGTTTTAGCCTTGATTTTTAAGCCTTTGTTTTCTTATATAAGATATTGTTGTCAATCCTGTTGAGTATGATATCAAGTTTTACTGTTATTCCATATGCTGCTGTAATATGCTATATATATATATATATATATATATACTATATATATATATATATATATATATATATATATATATATATATATATATATATATATATATATATATATATATATATATATATATATATATATATATATATAT
>NC_142802.1:49289970-49320404 GCF_049724085.1 Artemia sp. Qi Xiang Cuo
TTTACATGTAAGTTCAGTGGTGCCTATTATCATACTACTGTTGTCTTATTTCAAAACGAACTTACCTTGTGGCGAGCTTTATACACAGAACAATATTTGCAAATTTTTAATCTTGATTACGTCAAGTTAGCAGACAATTAAAAAAATAACTCCTTATATTGAAATGATTATATGCTTTATTTTCTCTATTTTAAGCATGAATCTCCCTTTTTTACATCCTGGACGGCAATGTATTTTGAAGAATAAAAAGGAGGGAATAAAAAAAGATCAAAATTGTGGGTCTGGAGAGTAACCCTCCTTCCCCAGTACACTGGGATATAATTTACTTTTATCTCCTACTTGGTGCCTGTATTTTGTAAGACGCAATGAATATTCCTCTCTGGTATTTTTTGTACTTCCTATGGCAGGCATCACTGTGTCTGTGTCTTGCTAACTTAATACTAGATATTGCTGACCTTGGGTAAAAATTTCGAGGAATATTGAGGGGTATGTTAAACTAAATAAAAAGAACTATGGACATCCTGGCTATCAAAAAGGCGTATATGCAATATCGTAGGAAGGGTTATGGGTACTAACCTGAAACTTTCAGGGCCATTGCTTCTGCTAATTTCACTGCGAAAACTGGTGACCACGACTAACTGCGACTGTAACTACTTACGACTTTGACTCAAATCTTTCGAATCCAAAATGATCGGAGGGCAGCCATTCGCCTTCCACTCCCTTCTTAGCTGCCCCCCCTTTCCATCGACATCCAACCAAATTTTTTGAGATAGTCAGTTTCTTCAACATTGTCTAAAGGTCAAATTACTATGACTCTGGGGATAACATGACCCTTTAAAGGTCGTGGAGCAAGGGCTGTAAGCTATGGAAGTTACTCATTGTTTACATCTTAGGTTTGTTATTGCGAAAGGAGGGCATGTTCGATCTCGGGTCTGCAAAAGGGCTTTGGATATAAAGGTGAAACTTTCAGGAAATGTTGAGGGGGATGTTGAACAAAACTAAAACACAATATGTGCGCGCTGGGTGCCAGCAGAGCGTATCAGCAATATCTCAGGAACGGCTGAGGGTATTAAGTTGAGACTTTCATGGTATGTTGAGGGGGATATTGAAAAGTGACCAGAGGGCAAGCAACCCCTTCCCTTGCCATTTTTAGATGTTTCCCTTCAACACTGATTGGAATTTAGAAATAATAATTGTGCCTGTGGGGATGCCATGCCCCCTACAGCCCCCGGGACAAGGGTTGTAAGTTATGCAATATGCCCATATGAGAAGGTAGAATTGTTTGATCCTGGGTATGTCCGAAAAAGCTACGGATTTTAGACGAAACTTCAGGGGATGTTTAACTAAATAAAAAAAAACTATTTTTACCCAAGTCATCAAAGAGCCTATCTGCAATGTTTTAGGGATGGTTAATGGTATTAACTAGAAGTACTACTGCTATGGCTGCAACTGCGACTACTTGGCACTGCTGCTACAACTACTTCTGACGGCGACTTCTTGTGACCGTGTCTAATTGCGAACCCAACCCAAATATTGGAGTAAAAAACGGTCGGAGGGCATCCAGACACCCCTCCCACGCCCTATTGAACTGTTGTCCCCCCAAAGACATCCGATCAAAATTTTGAGTTAGCCATTTTGTTCAAAATAGCCTAACGATATAATAACTCTTTCTTCGGGAATTACATGTCCCCCACACCCACTGGGTAAGGTACCCATTGTTTGCATATGGAGTCTGTTATTGGAAGGCAGAGAAATGGGTTTTCAAAATGGTCTGCGCAATATATCAAGAACTCCAAGGTTATTAAGTAAAATTTTCAGGGCATATCGAATGGGCTACTAAAATAAATCAAAATATATTATTTGTATTCAGGTTGTCAAAAGGGCATACGTGAAATTTCAAAATGGTTAGGGTATTAAGTTTGAACTTTCAGGGAATTTTGACTGGGCCTGTTGAACTCAATCAAAAGACATTATGTGTATTTTGGTTGTCAGAATGACATCTTTTCCGCACCACACTTACCAAAAGCTCAAGTCAAAGTGACTAATAAAAGAATTTAAAGAGTCAGAAATAAAAAGAGCTGAGTGATTCCTCTGTTATATATTTATTCTCTTATTCTATTTTCATTCATTTATAATCTTTTGAATATTCTCCCATGATGATTCTTTCGATTATATTATCTATAAATTGCTGTTGAATCAAAATCTTAGTTCAGGAACTGTTCCAATCCTTGATTTGAAATTGAAAAAAAAAATTGTACAGTGATTATATTAAATGCAAACAGACTACACCCAGATAACCTTATGCAACTTGATAATCTAAATTATAATCCAATGTTTAATTCTTAAGCCTAAAACTATTTATTGTAATAACCAGGAATAAAATTTTTTTAATAAAAAAATAATTAAAAAAAACATCAGAAAAAGAAGTTTTCAAAGAAAAGTACAGATCCAAACTTAAGACGAGAAGAAATAAATTCCTATAATTATCCAAACTTAAAATGACCAGAAATTACTGTCAAAGAATAATTAAAACCCAAAATGAACAGAAATTAAAATAAATAATCACATCAAACGTAAAGGTAACAGGTACTAATATAGATGAAAAATTTAATCCTAAAACGAGTAATAATTAATACTCAAGTCAAACTTAACATAAGCAGATATTACTACAAACATGAGTTTGGCTACGCCCCCCTCTGTAACCGCAATTCTTCTAAAGTATATTGTGTCATTTGCACTTTACTGAAAACAAGACGTATCTTAAACACAATTTATATAACTATCCTACAATACCGAAAAACCAAAAACTTACTGTTACATAAAGTCTTGAATCTTGAATTGCTTCTAGGGATTAATATCATTTTACAGTAAACGTTCAGTTCGTTTTCGGTAGTTCTCTCCACTCATCTTGATTTTTTTTTTTTTTTTTTTTTTTTTTTTTTTTTGTCGAAGAAAATTAAAGAACACAGAAAATTACACATAATTTTTAATAAGACACAATTGACGCCATAGACTTTGGAAAGTTTACAGTTAGGCTTGTAGTTTAAATTATTTTAGAACTTTATTTCTAATTATCTTAGGTTTTAATACAGCTCTTTACTTTTTTTTTAAAGTTTCTTTTTCGGAAAAAAAAACTTTTTAAAACTAATCAAATAAAACAGAGGAACAAATTTGTGTATATAATACCCCGCCCCCTCTCCAAGATTCAGAAATTTAAATCCATAAGGATACATCTAAATATGCTACAAAACACCTGAGGTTGCTCGAACCGAGAACAAATGCAGACGAAATTGCCACATCCCCGGAAATCCAAAAATAAAAAAAAATCCATTTCTTGGTTTTCTTTTATACCGGAAGTAGCTAGCTGCTACATCGATTTTAGATGCAGTTGGGTCCCGGAATAAGAAAATTGCTACTCTGATTTTAGATTCTAAACACCACCGCCCTGAGTACCAGAGACCCGATTTTAGTAAGAACCGTGACAGTAAAACGTTTGAGTAACTACGTTTTAAGAAAAGGAAGCTTTTAGGGTCACATTTCTATTTTTTTTGTCTTGTACTTTAAGCGAATTTACAAATTTTTCCTTTGATAACATTGTAAGAAAATGTTTATTTTTGTTGCCATTGTCAATATTTTTTTTTTTTTGCCTAATTCATGTGGTGAGGAGGAGTTACCTTAGTCGTTAAGTCTATAACCCAAAAGCATGTATCACGGTCTATAAACTTTGGCCTATAACAAAAAGTATATTTCATCAATTCAGGCAAATAGAGGGGGGGGGGGGTCTTTAGCTCCATCCCTCTCGAGAATTTTCAAGATTTTTATAGAATTTTCCCTCTCGATCTATAAACTTAGATCTTTAACAAAAAGTATATCTTATCGATTCAGGCAAAGACCGAGGGGAGGGGGGGTGTTCAGGTCCATCCCTCTAGAGAATTTTCTAGGTTTCTATTGATTTATACTGTATTATATAATTTTATATAATTCGCCTCTTTTTGTATTTTTTTTGCGTTAGTCTTTCGTGCCAAAATGAGTTCTTACGTACTTTCCTGTATTGATGTCATTGAAGTGTGATATTGATATCAGGTCATTACCATTCGCGAACCGCGTCGTCGAAGAACCGTCAAAATGCCTAAGAACCAAAATGAGAAATACTCTCTTGTAATAATCCTTAAGACTTTCCTTTTCTTAGATGATCTTGATGTCCCTCATTTGCCATTCTTTTTTTAATACGTCGCCGAATCCCCCTCGGCTACATTATTGGAAGAAGATGTAAGTATAACGATACTTTTAATGGTGGTCGTTCTACTAAGATGTTTAATATTTTATTAAATACAGTGTATCAGTAGTCTGTTGCAGTCTACTTTTTGTTTCAATTTAATGTAAATTGTTTTCCTTAAGCATAGAAGCCAGTAAGTCATACGTTTGTGAAAGCTTAAGATCCCTAAAGATGTTACTTAGTTTGCTTTCATAAAACTAAGTACCAGACAACTTTTTGTTAAAATAATCACTCTCAGCATTGTTGTCGGCACCAGTGTGGATATCATGGAGGATATGTTCATGCTCAGAGAACTCTAGTAGCTGCTGGAAATTTGGAAACGCCCATCCATCTGAGTGATGAACTGGAGGTCTTTTAGAGGCTTGATCAAGTACATTAACTTCATGCGGTCGCTTTGGTTAGATCTGAGTAATCTGACAGTGGGAAATAGCAGCCGTCAATGTGATCTTCAGTTACTCTTGGGTCTTTACAACAACGTTGTCTTTCAGGAAATTAGGACTAAAATCTTAAGACCCACTCATATGTATTATAATTTAGTGATATCTGGTTTTGTTCTTTTTTCTAGGAATGGTATACATTATCAAGCTTTTCCCCAAACCAATCTACCGAAAGGAACTGTAGCGTTTTGCTCAATCTTACATGTGCTTTGATTTTTTCATTCGGTATATTTGTTCAAAATTGTTGTTATTAATAAAACGTCGAAATCTAATTTAAAAAATGGAGCTTTCTTTGTCACAATCTTTTTATTTGTGTACGAGCAAAAAGTATATCTAGATTTGATATAGAAGGTCTTCCCAGAAAATCTTTCTAAGCTTTTGATTTAATTTTATGATATTTTTGTGAATAAATTAGTCTTTATAATACTGGAAGGATTGCAGGACTTCTGACAAAAAAATAGCGCCGCCCCCCAACTTTTTTGGCATTCGGAAATTTTGCAAAATTAGCTGAAATTTAGCAAAATTCTTGATTTCTGTAGAAAATTCGGCATAAATCGCGTAGCGATGCGGTAAAATTTATGAAGATCGCCCCCCCCCCCAATTAAATGAGCCTCAGGATACCCCTGGTCACGCCACATGGGAAAGGTCTTGCAATTACGCCCTCTAGGTTTCGAAAAAAAAAATTCTTTTGTCTTTTCATCATAGAAAAAGAAAATCTCCTTGTCCCAACTAAAGTTTCGAGAGTTGGTGCCACTGCTCGGAACTAGGCTTATAAAAAAAATGTCAGAACTGAAATCCAAGCTAAATGAAAACCTGTTATCCTGACTTTAGTTTCTTTCGGGTCCTAAAATTGGAACACTATGACCCCGATTGTAAGGCCCAATGCGCACCAACACGAGTATCAAAAATTCGATTATAGTGAGAACCATTATAGTGTACAAGCATATGACCTTTAGGCATAAAATGGGGGATATATTTGCAAGCAAAAAAGAGATAGGCTATAGTGCATTTTGTAAAGACCTGAGACTTATGGGAATCTTGACAAAAACCAATTAAGATGTGAAAAAATGAATTGAAAAAATCCTGTCGAATGATCTGATTGTTAGTAGGTGGGGTGTAATTCCCACTTTGACGGAAAATCTCGCTTAATATCTTTTAAACGGACGCAGCCGATTTAGTAGCAGCGCGGTGGACTCATCCGTGGTTATAAAAGAAACATTCAACTTTTATCTGTTACATTTAGATATTTATGAGCTACATCTTTATCTTTTTATATCATTATTTAACATACTAAACAAAAATATAAACTATTACAGATGTAAATCACTACGCTAGGGAAAAATTAAAATTTTGTTAACGCGTAGCGATTAACTACATAAGCATTCCTAAAGGCATCCTCAATTTAAAAAAAACAAACATAAATATTCCTAGAAGCATCCTAGAGTAATTAAAATAATAATAAAAAGAAGACAATCAGCTTCTGCAAAAGACCCCCAGGGTAACAATCACCATCCAAATGCATCCACCCCTTCAACCCGCTTGTCCCTTCAGCCCAATAGCCCACTCATATCTTCCCCCCCCCAAAAAAAAACAACAAATAATTCCCCCAAAAATACTCTTTTAACGTCATAATGAAATATTTTTGGAAAGTCCGAAGTGCTTAGCAATTTGTATTTCATTCAATTTAATTTCTTAATTTAAATATGTATTTTTGTGATAAATTATTGTGTGAATGCTTATACCATATTAAATTTAGATATTAAATTGATTCCGTATAGGGTAAAGAATAAAGTGAAGAAATCAGCAAAACATGCAGAAATGAAGCATAAGACGACCGAGAACTAAACGTCCGGTGTCAAAGGGTCACAGTTAAGAAGCAGTATAAATGACCCTTCCCTCCCTCGTTGATTATTTTTCCACTTAGATAAAACTTCTCGTCATAACCACTCTGCCCGTAGGATCACGCGAGTCCATAGCTGAGATTTTTACCGTGGTTCGTTACCCTTGCATGACCACTCGCTGAGAGAGTGTAATCGGCAGCCAAGGTATAAAGTTTGAAGGTGAGAAGAGACTTGCCAACGCTGTGCAGCTTGGTAAATCCCTCAAAGGTGGAAGAAAAGCTCTGGCTGCTAACCAGCTGGAAATTTATTTGAGAATAGATAAACCATTCTGAGGGATTCGGACAACTAAAATATAAACTTGTTCCCTCCCCCACCTAGCCTAACCATGTGGCACTGACTCATTTATTTGTATATTATTTTTTATTATTGTAATCAGTCGCTTATGTTTACTGTTAATTTAAAAAAATGAGATTTTTTCTTTCGGGAGTAAATAGCTAAGTTGAAACTTAAAACGAATAAAACTTATTGTTTTGCAGATTAAGCAAGACGTATTTACAAAATTAGCTTAAATAAACTGACTCGTAAATTGCGTTTTCGTAGAAGTTCTGATAAATGCGCGCCATCTAACATGAATAAGGCAGCATCTCTACTTACCGTTTCCCAGTAAAGTTCATGGGCTGGGGCCAGTGGTGAATCCAGAGGGGGGGTAAGGCCCCCCCCCAAACGTAGTCTATCGTAGTTTAATTTACTTAATTAACACAAGTTTGCGTTAAATAAACTTGCTCTTAACGCAAGTTTATCGGATTAACCTATTTTTCGCTCCCCCTAAGAAAGTCATGGATACGCCCCTGGCTGGGGCAGCCTTTGGTATAAGGCTGTAACCGCCGTTCATGCAATATAAATTTTTGAAGCCATAAGAACCCCATGTATCCTTAGCCCTTTGCCTTGGATTTTGCAGGAAAACATGAATTTCTTCCACTTATGCCAAATGCAAATTGCCCTTAATAGCATAAGTAACGAGATTTTATTAGGGTCTCTTCACAATGAAATTTCTCCATTCACATTGAAAAGCAAGTACTATTCTTATTATTTCAATAACAACGTTTAGCATTAAGGGTACTTTCCCATTATATGGTATTTTACAAGGAAACCAGTCACGAAAAACCCGTTTTTGACGGTTTAACCGCTATAGAGTAACACAATGATAGCATGGTTTTCATTGCGTATACGATATTCAAACTATTCTGTTTTGGGGTTTAGGGGGGGGGGGGTACGTATTTAATATATGCCATGCTTTACCCCCCTCCCCTCAACCCCTAATGTGCAAATATAAAGCCCAAATTTCTTTATACACTATTATATATTCATCGTATTTTAATTTATTTCATTAGTATTAACCAAACTTGACTTTTTAGAAAGCCCCATATAATGGGAAAGTACCTCATTAAGCAAATATTTTTAATGTTTAATTAAGAAAGTCAATGAAAGAAAAAAAATGTCTCTGCTAGATTTTGAAAAATGCATGTTGCCTACTTCCCCCTATATTTTTGTCGATTGATGTCCCTCTTTTCGACAATAGTCAGCAATATTGACAGAAATTTCGCACCTTTCAACTCCAACAATTCCAAAAATCCAAACTACCATTTAATGTTGCAATTTGATAATGTACGGATCACTGGCACCGAAAAACACTGTTTTATCATTAAACGAAGCTAGACGAGCTTCACCTTTAGTCATTATTATTCAAGAACAAATATAGGTCAACTCCTTCTTAGTTTTGCTATCTATTCTATCCTGAAACTTGGCAAAACTCCTCATAATTGGTAAAACCTTAACAGAAATTGTTCCAGTACGGAGCTTCTATTGTTTTTCTATAGAACTTAACAGTAACCACTGAAAATCCTCTGAAAATTTTAGTGTCTTACTATAGTTTCCATTTCTAATGATAAAAAATACAATAATTTGCCAGAGAAAAGGAAGTCAGCCAGTAACATGTGTATTATCAGTAGTATGTTACCTTATACTTCTAATACTTTATGTTCCATCCTGTGTTATTTGCCCACTTTACGTTCCCTGGCAGCTTTCCATGGTTGATTACCAGACATATAGCAATTCCGGGCCAACCAGACATGTTTCTGGGCCAACCAGACAGGTTCCTGGTGGGTATAGAATTTGAGAGTTGATAGAGTGAAATTATGTCACTATTCTAGTTTTTCTAAACCGGTGTTGCCTATAACTTAATAAAGGGTTAAGGTGATTAGCGATTACGAGTGAGAATAGTACGAATTGCTTGTGAAAAACCCGGATGAATTAGTTGAAAATAAAGTTTTAACAAGAAATGTCTGAAAAGTAACGATAGAATGACATTGTGACTTGACCTAGCTTTACCTCTCCGATGTGGTCTGTATAATACACAAGTAACGTTTGAAAAGTATTGTCAATTTAAAATAGGATCTAACGTTCCCTTCGTTCCCCTATTTCTGAGGGCAGGGGAGGGAAGACGCGGGGCAGGGGAGTTAATTTTGGAGGTAAAACAAAAAAATACTCATAATCAAAAATAAATGAGATCTGCCTCAAGGGGAAGGCTTAGAGGCCTTTCTTTCCCACATTTCTGTGGGCAGGGGAGGGGGAGGGTGTGTCAATTTCAGAGGGACAACCAAAAATACTCAGAATTGAAAATAAACGGGATATGCATCAAGGGGAAGGCTCAGAGACCCTTCGTTCCCTCATTTCTGAGGAAAGGAGAGGGGGAGATCTGCCTCAAGGGGAAGGCTCAGAGGCCCTTCGTTCCTCCATTTCTGAGGGGCAGGAGAGGGAGGGGGTCAATTTTGGAGGGAAAACCATAAATACTCATAATCTAAAATAAATGGGAATCTGCATAACGGGGAAAGCTCAGAGGCCCTTTGTTCCCCCATTTCTGAGTGGAGGGGAGGGGGGGGAGGTCAATTTTGGAGGGCAAACCAAAAATACTCAGAATCGAAAATAAATGAGATCTGCCTCAAGGGGAAGGCTCAGAGGCCCTTCGTTCCCCCATTTCCGAGGGCAGGGGAGGGGGAGGGGGGAGTCAATTTTGGATGGAAAACAAAATATACTCGGAATCGAAAATAAATTAGATCTGCCTCACGAGGAAGGCTCAGAGGCCCTTCGTTCCCCCTTTTCTGCCGGTCGGGGAGGGGGAGAGGGGTCAATTTGGGAGGGAAAACCCAAAAATACATATACTCTAAAATAAATGAGATAGGCCCAACGAGTCCGGGTCAGAGGCCCAGACGTTCCCCATGTTCTGACAGCAGGGGAAGGAGAGGGGGGAGTAAATTTCGTCAAGAAAACAAACAATCCACCTAATTGAAAAAAACTAAGATCTGCCTCACGGGGAAGGCTAAGTGGCCCGTCTTTCCCCCATTTCTGAGGGCAGGGGAGGGGGAGGGGGGAGTCAATTTTGGAGGGAAAACCAAAAATACTCAGAATCAAAAATAAAGCATGATCTGGAACGATTTTCAAAATCAAATTTAATTTTCATTGAGTACTTTTCATTTAAACTTAAAATACGCTAAAAGATGGTTCTCGTGAAACTATTGCAGTTTCTACAAAAATGAACGATTTTCGAAATCAAATTTAATTTTCATTAAATACTTTTCATTTAAACTTAAAATACACTAAAAGATGGTTCCCATGAAACTATTGCAGTTTCTATAAAAATGAATGAATTTCAAAATCAAATTTAATTTTCATTGAATACTTTTCATTTAAACTTAAAATACGCTAAAAGATGACCCCCATGAAACTTTTGCAGTTTCTATAAGAATGAACGAATTTCAAAATCAATTTAATTTTCATAGTGCTGTACTGTGGTACGAATTGCTTGTAAAAAAAAACCAAATGAATTAGTTGAAAATTAAGTTTTAACAAGAAACGTCTGAAAAGTTTTTTTTTGTGGTGGGGGCGATGACAGATTGTGTTAGTTAAATGGAGTCGAGTCGCATGAGGGTTCAGTAGCACGAGGGTTCAGTTGTATGGGGTTTCGGGTATACAGGGGTGCAGTTACAGGGGGGGATTCAGTGGCACGGGGGTGTAGTTAAATGAGGCTTGAGTTGCGTGGGAGTTGAGTTGCACGAGGATTCAGTTGCCTGGGGGTTCAGTTACATGTGGATTCAGTTACATGGGGATTTTTTAAATGCGGTTGAGTGTCAATTTTGGAGGGAAAACCAAAAATACTCAGAATCGAAAATAAACGGGGTCTGCCTCAAGGGGAAGGCTCAAAGACCCTTCGGTCCGCCATTTCTGAGGGGCAGGCGAGGTGGGGGGTCAATTTTGAGGGGAAAACCAAAAATACTCAGAATCGAAAATAAATGAGATCCGCCTCAAGGGTAAGGCTCAGAGGCCCTTCGTTCCCTCATTTCTGAGGGCAGGGGAGGGGGGGGGTCAATTTTGGAGGGAAAACCAAAAATACTCAGAATCTAAAATAAATGAGATCTGCATCAAGGGGAAGGCTCCGTGGCCCTTCGTGCCCACATTTCTGTGGGCCGGGGTGGGGGCGGGGGAGTCAATTTCAGAGGGAAAACCAAAAATACTCCAAATTGAAAAAAACGGGATCTGTCTCATGGACAGGGCTCAGAGGTCCTTCGTTCCCCCATTTCAGAGGGGCAGGAGAGGGAAGGGACAGACCTAGTTTTTTAGATTTCCTTGGCTGTTAGGTTCCTGGGGTTTATTATTTGAGAAGTTAACTTTAGTATTTCATAGTTTGACTTGACTGAAGTCATAAATTAGAATATTTAATTAGCTGTTTGGGGATTTTCAGACCAAGGTTTTTTAGATTTTCGTGTGTGTTTGACTCCTGGGGTTTATTATTTGAGAAGTTAACTTTAGTATTTTGTGGTTTTACGTGCCTGAAATCATGAATTAGAATAGTTAATTAGATGTTGGGGGTTTCAAAACTAGTTTTTTAGATTTTCGAGGGCGTTATGTTCATGTGCTTTATTATTTGAGAAGTTAACTTTAGTATTTCGTATTTGACGTTCCTGAAATCATGAATTAGAATATTTAATTGGCTGTTTGGGGATTTTCAGACCTAGGTTTTTTAGGTTTTCGTGGGTGTTTGTTTCCTGGAGTTTATTATTTGAGAAGTTAACTTTAGTATTTTCTGGTTTTACGTGCCTGAAATCATGAATTAGAATAGTTAATTAGCTGTTGGGATTTTCAGACCTAGTTTTTTAGATTTTCGTGGGCGTTAGGTTCCTGGGATTTATTATTTGAGAAGTTAACTTTAGTATTTCGTATTTGACGCGCCTGAAATCATGAATTAGAATATTTAATTGGCTGTTTGGGGATTTTCAGACCTAGGTTTTTTAGGTTTTCGTGTGTGTTTGACTCCCGGGGTTTATTATTTGAGAAGTTAACTTTAGTATTTTGTGGTTTTACGTGCCTGAAATCATGAATTATAATAGTTAATTATCTGTTTGGTTTTTCCGACATATTTTTTTAGATTTTGATGGGTGTTAGATTCCTGGGTTATATTATTTGAGAAGTTAACTTTATTATTTCATGGTTTGACTTGCCTGAAATCATGAATTAGAATAGTTAATTTGCAGTTTGGGTTTTCAGACCTATGTTTTTTAGGTTTTCGTGGGTGTTTGTTTGCTGGAGTTTATTATTTGAGTAGTTAACTTTTGTATTTTGCGGTTTTACGTGCCTGAAATCAAAAATTAGAGTAGTTAATTAGCTGTTTGGGTTTTAAGACATAGTTTTTTAGATTTTCATGGCTATTAGGTTCCAGGGATTTACTATTTGAGAAGTTAACTTTAGTATTTCATGGTTTGACTTGCCTGAAATCATGAATTAGAATATTTAATTGGCTGTTTGTGGATTTTCAGACCTAGGTTTTTTAGGTTTTCTTGGGTGTTTGTCTCCTGGAGTTTATTATTTGAGAAATTAACTTTAGTATTTTGTGGGTTTTCGTGCCTGAAATCTTTAATTAGAATAGTTTATTAGCTGTTTGGGTTTTCAGACCTAGTTTTTTAGATTTTCGTGGGTGTTAGGTTCCTGGGAGTTATTATTTGAGAAGTCAACTTTAGTATTTCATGGTTTGACTTGCCTGAAATCATGAATTAGAATATTTAATTGGCTGTTTGGGGATTTTCAGACCTAGGTTGCTTTCGAAAACTCGGATGAATTAGTTGAAAATAAAGTTTTAACAAGTAATGTCTGAAAAGTAGTTTTTTTTTTGGGGGGGGGGGGGGGGGGCAATGACAGAGTGGATGTCTTAGACTAGTTATAATGCTGTACTCTGACATAGAGAAAATCTAAGTATAAGAATGAATAAATTCTCTATCAACATCTATTGACGGATACTTGGGATAGCATTGACAAAATTAAAGTATCGTAAGTAGCAAACTCTTTCTTGAATTCAACTCATGGATACACAATACAGATATTATAAAAAAAATTTGTAATTTCCAGACTTCATTTACATGCAAGATATAACGAGATTTCAATTACTCCTCCCTGCAATGACTTCCAAGGGTCTTATGACTCCTCCCCACAATAAATTCAGATGATATTAGGACTCACCCCCCTAGCCATAATTCCATGCAACCTTGAGCAAAGATATAAAAGTTTGTTGAAGTATTTTTCTACTTAACAACTACATTAATAACTTCCAAGATGATAGGACTGTATGACACAGAATTAATCAGTTAACGAGAGTTCAATGACTCCTCCCCGCAATGACTTCCAGGGGTTTTATGACTCCTCCCCACAATGAATTCAGATGGTTTTAGGACTCATCCCCCTAGCCATAACTCCATTCAACCTTGAGCAAAGATATAAAAGTTTGATGAAGTATTTTTCTACTTAACAACTACATTAATAACTTCCAAGATGATAGAACTGTATGACACAGAATTTATCAGTTTGAAAAATCCTCTTGTGGTGTTATATTTGAATGTGCATTTTTATTATTGTCTATGGATCTCGAAGAAATTGACTGTTATCATTGGATAGTGAACTATAACATGTTTGAGCATGATTAAAGCTTGTGGAGTACTACATTACGCCATATAAACAGACTGGGATTATACGATAGAGTGATTACACCACTTAATAATGCTGGCCAGGAACTGAGAAATGTTCAGAAGGAGGTCAGTGAAATTTGCAGCTTTTTCGTGGTTGAAGCGCTCTACGTAAAGGGCAATGTACCTACAGATGAAGTTTTAATTCAAAAGTGTGATACTAGGATTCTGCTTATCAATATAGAATAGTTTAAAGGTCCTAAATATGAGGATGGCTTTCATTGTCCTAAAGACGAGGTTATTGTATTTACACAATGGATTATTCAGAGCATACCCGATCGTGATAAATCCAAAATATATGTAGAAAGCCTTTATAAACCAAAAAATCATCGTTTGTGGATATTTAAGAGTGAACTGTAAGTACTATTTTTCTGTAAACATTTGTTGTTGTGTTTTTTTTTTTCAAAAAAAAAATCTGTTAATACGTTTAAGCAATAAATATCTTTAAGCTTAACCCGTCTTTATTATTTAGAATAGTTATATTGTAAGAAATTAACAAACTATTTCCTGAAGTCAGCTATTTTATGCAAACAACAGAAACTTCATTTAAGAAACTCTGAAAAAATTGTAAGTAAGTAAGTAAAAAATTATTTCTTGAAGTCACCTATTGGATAAACAAAACATAAATTTCATAAAAGACATAATAACAATAAATTAAGTATAAAATTATTTATTGAATTCACCTGCTGTATAAACAAAGACATTTTGTTCAAGAAATTATGACAAAATTCTAAGTAACTAACAAACTCTTTATTGTTTACACGACTTAGATACACGATGTAGAAATTTAATTCAAGAAATTAGGAAAAAATTATCAGTAAGTAACAATTTCTTTCTTGAAGTCAACTCTTGGATACACAATACGGAAATTTCATTCAAGACATTATGAAAATATTTCTAAGTAAGTAACAAACTCTTTATTGATTTCACCTCTTGGATATACAGTACAGATACTTCATTCAAGAAATTACGAAAAAATCGCAAGTAAGTAACAAACTCTTTATTGTTTTCACCTCTTGGATATACAATACGGAAATTTCATTCAATAAATTATGAAAAAATTTTAAGCAAGTAAGAAACTCTTTCCTGAAGTCACCTCTTGGATACACAATGCAAAAACTTCATTTAAGAAACTATGAAAAATTGTAAGTAAGTAAGTAACAAATTCTTTCTTGAATTCGCCTCTGGGATAAACAAAATTCATTTCATTCAAGAAATTAGGACAAAATTGTAAATAAGTAACTAACCCTTTCTTTAATTTGCTATTGGGTTGCACAACACAAAAATTTAATTCATGAAATTATGAAAAACATTGCAAACACACTCTTTCTTGAGCTCGCTTCCTGGATAGACAGTACAGCAATTTCACTCAAAAAAGTATGAACAAATTGTAAGTAAGTGGCAAAATGTTTCGTGAATTATCCTCCTGGATGCACAATACAGATATTTCATTCAAGAAATTATAAAAAAATTGTAAGTATATAACAAACTCTTTCTTGAATACACCTCTTGGATACCCAATACGGAAATTTCATTCAAGAAATTATGAGAAAATTCTAAGTAAGTAACAATCTCTTTCTTGAAGTCCCCTCTTGGATACACAATACGAATATTTTTATTCAAGAAATTATAAAAAAAAGGTAAGTAAGTAACAAACTCTTTATTGATTTCACCTCCTGGATACACAAAAAAAAGACATTTCATTCAAGAAATTATGACAAAATTCTAATTAAGTAAAAAACTCATTCTTTAATTCGCCGTTTGCATGCACAATACAGAAATTTCATTCTATGGGACCTCTACACGTGATTAAACACGTTTTGAAACTACATGCTATTACCTCTACACGTGATTAAACATGTTTTGAAACTACATGCTATTTGCTTGCCTTTCCTTGGTACCTTTCCAAACGAGCGAGGATTCCCTACTGGTTCCTACACATTGTAAAAAAGTGAGCAGTACGAAAACTCCACGTTTTCAACCAGACTGGTTTTTTAGACAACACCCAGACTGGTTTTTTAGACAACATCCATTTTTTGGGGACCAATCAGAGACAGCGAAGGTTACTCAATATACGATAACTTGATTGGTGATTGGTTACACACCGCGACGGCGCGTACATAGTGAGAGAGACATGCAAAGTAGACATAGCTTTATTTCATTTTTTAAGGTTAATTTAGACGAGGTTACGTGCGCGCACGTAACCTCGTAACCCTCTCCTGCCCCTCTGAAATGGAGGAACGAAGGACCTCTGAGCCCTGCCCATGAGACAGATCCCGTTTATTTTCGATTCTGAGTGCTTTTGGTTTTCACTCTGAAATTGACACCCCCTCCCCTGCCCTCAGAAATTTGGGCACGAAGGGCCTCTGAGTCGGCCCCGTGATGCAGATCGCGTTTATTTTTAATTCTGAGTATTTTTGGTTTTCCCTCCAAAATTGACCTTCCCCCTCCCCTGCCCTAAGAAATGTGGGAACGAAGAGTCTCTGAGCCTTCCCCTTGATGCAGATCTCTTTTATTTTCGATTCTGATTATTTTTGATTTTCCCTCCAAAATTGACCCCCCCACCTCTCCTGCCCCTCAGAAATGGAGGAACGAAGGGGTTTTGAGCCTTCCCCTTGAGGCAGACCCCGTTTATTTTCGATTCTGAGTATTTTTGGTTTTCCCTCCAAAATTGACCCTCAACCGCATTTAACAAATCCCCATGTAACTGAATCCGCATGTAACTGAACCCCCATGCAACTGAACCCTCGTGCAACTCAACTCCTGCGCAACTCAAGCCTCATTTAACTAAACCCCCGTACAACTGAATCCCCCCATCTAACTGAACCCCTGTATAACCGAAACCCCATACAACTGAACCCTCGTGCAACTGAACCCTCGTTTGACTCGACTTCATTTAACTAAAACAATCTGTCATCGCCCCCACCCCCCAAAAAAATACTTTTCAGACGTTTCTTGTTAAAACTTTATTTTCAACTAATTCATTTGTTTTTTTTTCACAAGCAATTCGTACCACAGTACAGAACTATGAAAATTAAATTGATTTTGAAATTCGTTCATTCTTATAGAAACTGCAAAAGTTTCATGGGGGTCATCTTTTAGCGTATTTTAAGTTTAAATGAAAAGTATTCAATGAAAATTAAATTTGATTTTGAAAATCGTTCATTTTTGTAGAAACTGCAATAGTTTCACGAGAACCATCTTTTAGCATATTTTAAGTTTAAATGAAAAGTATTCAATGAAAATTAAATTTAATTTTGAAAATCGTTCCAGATCATGCTTTATTTTCGATTCTGAGTATTTTTGGTTTTCCCTCCAAAATTGACTCCCCCTTCCCCCTCCCCTGCCCTCAGAAATGGGGGAACCAAGGGCCTCTGAACCTTCGCCTTGAGGCAGATCTCGTTTATTTTCGATTCTGAGTACTTTTGGTATTCCCTCCAAAATTGAACTCCCCCTCCCCTGCCCTCAGAAATGAGGGACCGAAGGGCCTCTGAGCCTTCCCCTTGAGGTAGATATCATTTATTTTCGATTCTGAGTATTTTTGGTTTTCCCTCCAAAATTGACCCCCCCCCTCCCCCTCCCCTGCCCTCAGAAATGGGGGAACGAAGGGCCTCTGAGCCTTCCCCTTGAGGCAGATCTCATTTATATTCGATTCTGAGTATTTTTGGTTTTACCTCCAAAAGTGACCTCCCCCTCCCCTGCCCTCAGAAATGTGGGAACGAAGGGCCTCTGAGCCGTCCCCTGTAGGTAGATATCATTTATTTTCGATTCTGAGTATTTTTGGTTTTCCCTCAAAAATTGACCCCCCACCTCTCCTGTCTCTCAAAAATGGAGGAACGAAGGGTCTTTGAGTCTTCCCCTTGAGGCAGATCCCGTTTATTTTCGATTCTGAGTATTTTTGGTTTTCCCTCCAAAATTGACCCTCAACCGCATTTAACAAATCCCCATGTAACTGAATCCGCATGTAACTGAACCCCATGCAACTGAACCCTCGTGCAACTCAACTCCCACGCAACTCAAGCCTCATTTAACTAAACCCCCGTGCAACTGAATCCCCCATGTAACTGAACCCCTGTATAACCGAAACCCCATACAACTGAACCCTCGTGCTACTGAACCCTCATGCGACTCGACTCCATTTAACTAAAACCCTCTGTCATCGCCCCCACCCCCAAAAAAAACACATTTCAGACGTTTCTTGTTAATAATTTATTTTCAACCAATTCATTTGGTTTTTTTTTTCACAAGAAATTAGTACCACAGTACATCACTATGAAAATTAAATTGATTATGAAATTCGATCATTCTTATATAAAATGCAAAAGTTTAATGGGGGTCATCTTTTAGCGTATTTTAATTTTAAATGAAAAGTATTCAATGAAAATTAAATTTGATTTTGAAATTCATTAATTTTTATAGAAACTGCAATAGTTTCACGGGAACCATCTTTTAGTGTATTTTAAGTTTAAATGAAAAGTGTTCAATGAAAATTAAATTTTATTTTGAAAATCGTTCATTTTTATAGAAACTGCAATAGTTTCACGAGAACCATCTTTTAGCGTATTTTAAGTTTAAATGAAAAGTATTCAATGAAAATTAAATTTGATTTTGAAAATCGTTCCAGATCATGCTTTATTTTCGATTCTGAGTATTTTTGGTTTTCCCTCCAAAATTGACTCCCCCTCCCCTGCCCTCAGAAATGGGGGAAAGAAGGGCCTCTGAGCCTTCCCCTTGGGGCAGATCTCATTTATTTTCGATTCTGAGTATTTTTGGTTTTCCCTCCAAAGTTGACCCCCCCCTCCCCCTCCCCTGCCCTCAGAAATGGGGGAACGAAGGGCCTTTGAGCCTTCCCCTTGAGGCAGATCTCATTTATTTTCTATTCTGAGTATTTTTGGTTTTCCCTTCAAAATTGACTCCCCCTCCCCTGCCCTCAGAAATGGGGGAACGAAGGGCCTCTGAGCCTTCCCCTTGAGGCAGATCTCATTTATTTTCTATTCTGAGTATTTTTGGTTTTCCTTCCAAAATTTACACCCCCCGCCCCCTCCCCTGCGCTCAGAAATGGGGGAACAAATGGGCCTCTGAGCCTTCCCCTTGGGGCAGATCTCGTTTATTTTCGATTATTAGTATTTTTTGTTTGCCCTCCCAATTTTACCTCCCCCCGTCCTCCCCTGCCCTGAGAAATGGGGTACTGAAGGACTTCGGAGTAGTCCCCCTTGATTATGATTCACGTGTTGTTTTGAGTCCGGTTATTATCAGTTTGACTGTAAATAATGACCCCCTCCCTCTCCTGCCAGTCATACCTTGGGGACCAAAGGACCTCTGGTCATTCCCTTTGATACCTATTTCCCGCCTCCCCTGCTCTCCGAAATGAGGGAACGAAGGGCCTCTGAGCCGTCCCCTTGATGCAGATCCCGTTTATTTTCGATTCTGAGTATTTTTGGTTTTCCCTCTGACATTGACTCGCCCTCTCCCTCCCAGCCCTCAGAAATGGGGGAACGAAGGGCTTATGAGCTTTCCTCTTGAGGCAGATCTAATTTATTTTCGATTCTGAGTATTTTTTAGTTTTACCTCCAAAATTGACTCCCCCTCCCCCTCCCCTGCCCTCAGAAATGGGGGAACGAAGGGAACGTTAGATCCTATTTTAAATTGACAATACTTTTCAAACGTTACTTGTGTATTATACAGACCACATCGGAGAGGTAGAGCTAGGTCAAGTCACAATGTCATTCTATCGTTACTTTTCAGATATTTCTTGTTAAAACTTTATTTTCCACTAATTCATCCGGGTTTTTCACAAGCAATTCATACTATACTTGCTCGTAATCGGTAATCACCTTCACCCTTTATTAAGTTATAGGCAATACCGGTTTAGAAAAACTAGAATAGTGACATAATTTCACTTTATCGACTCTCAAATTCTATACCCACCAGAAACCTGTCTGGTTGGCCTAGAAACATGTCTGGTTGGCCCGGAATTGCTATATGTCTGGTAATCAACCATGGAAAGCTGCCAGGGAACGTAAAGTGGGCAAATAACACAGAATGAAACATAAAGTATTAGAAGTATAAGGTAACATACTACTATTATCTTAAGTACCAAACAATTTAGCTCATACTTTAGACTTGATAAACAACATTTTTACAATTTAACTATTCTTTAGACCCACTCCTAATGCTTCATTAAATAAAAAAACAAGTTTTTTTTAACTGAAAGTAAGGAGCGACATTAAAACTTAAAACGAGAACAGAAATTATTCCGTATATGAAAGGAGCTGTCCCCTCCTCAACGTCTCGCTCTTTACGCTCATGTTTTTTATTGTTTTAAAAATAGAGTTGTGAGAAAGAGTCAAACCTTAGCGGCAAGAGCGAGGCGTTGAGGAGGGGACAGCCCCTTTCATATACGGAATAATTTATCTTCTTTTTAGGTTTTAATGTCGCTTCTTACTTTCAGTTAAAAAAACTTGTTTTTTATTTAATTTCTGAACGTTTTTGAATTAATGCAGGTATTGATTTTGGCTCACCGTACCTGAATAATTAAAACAAAATATGTATACTATTTTTTTTTTTTTTTTGGTTAAATGGCTTTCTCGAAAGTTGTTTAATTTTATTAACGAACGTTTTTATTAGTAATAAATATACGTAACTTACGAATTAACTTACGTAGAGAACTTCTATATTCATATATTTTTAAAACGCATATTAGGGGGTTCGCCTCCTAGTCAATACCTCGCTCTTTACGCTAAAGTTCGAATTTTGATCCAATTCTCTAAGAATGGTCCCTTAATCACAAAGGCCGTTAATTAGAATAAATAGCTTTTATGCTCAAATATGAAAAATGTCGCTTGGCATCCTGCCTTCAGAATATAAAAGATTGTGTACAAACTTTTTCGATAATTTTAAGTTTATTGCCTTTCTCGTAGCCTTTATGCTTGATAGCTTTAAGTATACTACAACGTTAGACCCTATTTAAAATACTAGCTAATTTATTGCAGGTATTAAATCAGAAGATATTTTCCGTGAAACTATTGAAGTTTCTATAAGAATGAATGGAATCCAACATCAAAATCAAATTTAATTTTCATTGAATACTTTTCATTTAAACTTAAAACACACTGAAAGATGCTTCCTGTGGAACTATTGCAGTTTCTATAAAAATGAACGAATTTCAAAATCAAAATGAATTTGCATTTAATACTTTGCATATAAACTTAAAATACGCTAAAAGATGGTTCCTATAAAAAAATACGCTAAATTGCAGCTGCTATAAAAAATCAAAATCAAAATGAAATTGCATTTACTACTTTTTATTTAAACTTAAAAAATCCTGAAAGATGTATAAAAATGACTATTACAGTTTCTATAAAAATGAACAAATTTCAAAATCAAAATGAATTTGCATTTAATACTTTGCATATAAATTTAAAATACGCTAAAAGATGGTTTCTATAAAAATTACGCAAAATTGAATTTTCTATAAAAAATTAAAATCAAAATGAAATTGCATTTACTACTTTTCATTTAAACTTAAAAAATCCTGAAAGATGTATTAAAATGACTATTACAGTTTCTTTAAAAATGAACGAATTTTTATCCAACATAAAAACCAAAATGAATATGCATTTAATACTTTTCATTTAAATTTAAAATACACTGAAAGATGTTTTTCGCGAAACTAATGCAGTTTCTATAAAAATGAGTGAATTTCTATCCAATATCAAAATCAAATCCAAATGAAGCTTCCGAACCACTGCCTATAAAAGTATTTCACCTTTAACTTACTGCTTTTATGCTCAAATATGAAGAATGTCGCGTGGCATCCTGCCTTTCAGAATATAAAAGATTGTATACAAACTTTTTCGATAATTTTAAGTTGATTGCCCTTCTCGTAGCCTTTATGCTTGATATCTTTTTTGTTGTATTTAAGCCAAAATATTTGTTTTGCTGTACAAAACCAGTTGTAAACGACACTTTGTCACTGCATGATATCTTCTAATGCTTAAAAGGGGTACTTCAACCCGAGATATGAAAGTCAAGCCCTACTGGGGTGTTCCCCCTTTTTCTTGAATTTTTGAGGATTGGCTTTTGTTTTTAACTTAAACAAATAGTCTAAAACCTAGTAAACTATATATATTTGGATACAGAATTAAAACTAAACTACCTTTCGTTTCTAATTAGTTTTTAGCATTCAGTTTTTGGAGCTTTGGTAAGTAATACCGAGGCTTGATCTGATTAGTCGCTCATTGCATCAAACCCTTTGTGAATTTTTTCACATGGTACAAAAAAAAAAGAAAAAAAAGAAGAAAAAAAAACTATTTCAGACTAGTACGATGCGATGTTTTGTTTTCTGTCAAGGCACAGAAAAGATTCATATGACCATGGTTACGAAGTGTTTATAAATTTGTTGGTCTTTAAAAAGACCATTGGATAGTCATGGGGGTGATGGGTGTTATAAAAATTCTTCATCCTTCATCATCCACTTGGTGTGATCCCAATCTATATCACGGATTTTGTTGTTGTGCTTCTTCTTCTTGGGATATCTTATACACATATTCCGAGCAGGAATATTTATTGGAACCCATTTGCTAAAAAATTGAACCTCGTCCTCTGGGTTGTGTATTTTACTCGGAAATTTCTCACAATTAAAATCTTCCAAGCTGAATATTGGTATATCAGATTTGCATTTGTCGATTAAAAGTTTGTTAGTGAGTACATTCCCTTTCGCGTATAGTGCTGTTACACCAAAAAACTACATGTTTCTTTAACTTCCTCTTGTACCACGGATAGATCCTTCCCTTCATCATGAAATGGGGGTAACACTCTATCATATAAACCTAGTTTGTTTATACCGCATAATGTATTGCGCCAAATGTCTCTATTTTACGCATACATATTGTAGTTGATATGCCAGTTATAACAAGAGACTTTTCTACGATCTGTAGTCAGCAATAAAAATACACATTCAAAAATCACCCCACATGATGAATTCTTCAAACCAATGAATTCGCAGTCAAAAACACCATACATACTTGACTCTGAATTCAATTCTCTTACTAATTTGAATTACAATGAAAATCACTCCTTTTATTTTGAATTCAATTACTAATCGAGTTATCATATATGGAGTAGCGTTAGTAGAAACATCTTTGATTGGACCCATGAAAGTGGATGTTGCCTCAGAAACAAAAGGATTATAACCAACTGTAAACCGGTATTTCTAGAATGAGACCATTCCTTGATTATGCAATTTGACAGTTTCTAATTTTCAATTAAAAAAAAAGAAACAAAAAAAATGTTATGATGAAAGTGCGTCAAAAACCAGTCTGCTTTCGTTATAAAATCTCAATTTTACTCTCAAAACGTGTTTGTTACCTTTATAGATATATAATATAAAAGGTTTGGTTGCTTTTTACAATGTGCACGTCAAACTAGTAGAAATACCCCTATTGATCCCACCCCTCACCCCTGCTGCCATCTAAAATTGAGTCTAACGGTACCTATCCACATAGACATTGTTGGAGAACACCTGTGCTGTAAGTCCGACTGGGCACCATATATGGGCATGGAATCCCCAGGGAGAATGGCTTTTCTCACTGAGAATGAAAAAACAGAATTTTGTCACTTGAAAAAATATGGTTTTTCTCACTTTTATGGATGTTTCTTGGATGGTTATGTGTGTCTTTCCATTTATGTGTTGTTTTTCATGGATGTCAACAGCACTTTATGGATGTTTTTATGGTTTTTGTCACTGAGAATTGAAAAACAGTATTTTCTCACTTTTATGGATGTTTTTATGGTTTTTCTCACTGAGAATGCAAAAACAGGATTTTTCTCACTTGAAAATAAGGAATTTTTTTACTTTTATGGATGTTTCTCAGATATCAACAACAATTGATGTAGGTAGACATAAGTTCAACAACAATTGCTGGATGTCTACATAAGATCAACAGAAAGTCCTGGAGAATTGTGTCCGGGCAAAGTTTGTTAATATATTTGATGTTCGTCCAAGATAAATGTTTCAGGGCGAAGTATATTAATGTCTGATAGATGATGTCAAGATTGATTGATTTGTCACAAAAGGGGAATTAATTTGTTGTTTCTAAGGGGAATTATTGATCTACGAAAGGGGAATTAATTTGTTGTTTCTAAGGGGAATTATTGATTCAAGAAAGGGGAATTAGTTTGTTGATTCTAAAGAGAATTATTGATCTACGAAAGAGGAATTAATTTCTTGTTTCTAAGGGGAATTATTGATTCACGAAAGGGGAATTAATTTGTTGTTTCTAAGGGGAATTATTGATCCAAGAAAGGGGAATTAATTAGTTGTTTCTAAGGGGGAGGTGGGGAAGAATGTTTTGATCTTAGAGATGAAGAGATTAACGCGGGAAAGGGTTTCCTAGGAATTTCAAATGTGACAGCGCAGGGATGCCAAAACAAAAGGAACACGCATAAAATATGTTTAGGGATTATTTGGACGAAACCGTTTTAGGCATTTTAGGGAATTATTTGGGTGAAACAGTTTGAGGCATTTTAGAAGATGATTTGAGACACAAAAGGGCCCCACAACCCCAACTTTTGGTATCCCCCTCGAATAAATTTTTCAGGACAAGTTCTTTACGTAATGTCTTTCCTAAACCCATTTTACAAGTTGAAGTACCCATCCTTTTCACCCACAACTTTACTTTACAGCTTTTTGGCCCCAAGTCCTACCCCTATCCCTCAACCCTATCCCTCCACCCTCCCTCCAACTCCTCCACCACCTCCCTCCCACCAACCCCCCCCCCCTCCAAACTTTTTTTTCTTCTTTTTTGAGTTTTTTTTAGTTTTTTTTAGTTTTTTTTTTAACTTTTGTTTTTACATCTCATAGAATGTCTTGAAACACTCTTAACACAAAAGAAATTCATATGTAATATTTTCCAAGTTCAAAATGTGATTGATATAGATATGTGTGTCGCAACTTTTACTATTAGAAAAATAATGTTTGTAGTGACCAATTTTATTTTATTCAACTTTTTTTACATCTTGGAATGTCATGAAACACACTTAAAACACAAGTGTTTTAAGCCTACGTACAACCTAACTTTATGTAATGTTTTCAAAGGCATTTCAGAGCAAGTTCCTTTCTTAATGTTCATCCTAAACCCATTTTACAAGTTGAAGTACCCATCCTTTTCACCCACAACTTTACTTTACAGCTTTTTGGATACCTCAACAACAAGCAATACTTTTCAAAAGGCATTTCAGAGCAATTTCTTTACGTAATGTCCTTCCTAAGCCCATTTACAAGTTGAAGTACCCATCCTTTTCACCCACAACTTTACTTTACAGCTTTTCGGATATCTCAACATCAAGCAATACTTTTCAAAGGCATTTCAGAGCAAGTTCTTCTCTTAATGCCCCACCTAAACCCATTTTACAACTTGAAGTAGCCATCCTTTTCACCCTTAACTTTACTTTACAGCTTTTAGGATACCTCAACACCAAGCAATACTTTTTTTTACATCAGAATGTCATGAAACACTTAAAACACAAAAAAATCATATTTAATATTTTCCAACTTCAAAATGGACACACAAACAAAAAATTACACACACACAAAACTTAAAAAAACACAACAAACTAACACACACAAAAACTTGCACGCACACACAGACACGCACACACAAAAACTTAAGCACACACAAAAAGTTACACGCACACAAAAACTAACACACACACAAAGTAACTTACACACACACAAACAAAAACTTACACACACACATAAACTTACACACACACACACAAATTTAGACACAAAAAAAAAATTAAACAAACACACAAAAATAAATACAAAAAACAAATAAATCACAAACAAAAAATAACCAAAAAAAAAACAAATACACATACACACAAAAATACTTACACACACACACAAAAACTCACAAAAAAACAAATACACTTACACAACCAAACAATCATACAAAAAAAAACAAAAATAAGAACACACAAAATATTACCCAAACAAAAACATCAAAAAAACCAAGAACAAACTAACAACCACCAGAAATCTTAAACACACACAAAAAAACTAAAACCAACAACCAAACAAAAATACAAAAAAAAAGTTACACAAACACACACATAAACTTACACACACACAAAATCTTACACACACACAAAACCTTAGACACACACAAACTTACACATACATAAAAACTTACAAACATACATAAATTTACACACACACAAAATCTTACACACACACACAAAAACTTACACACATACAAAAACTTACACACACGTAAAAACTTACACACGCACATAAAAACTAGCGACAAACCAACTATATTACACACACACACACACAAAAACTAACACATATAAACAAAAACTTACAAACACACACTATATTACACACACACAAAAACTAAAAAACACACAAAAACTTACACACACACTAAAAAAAAAACACACGACCAACAATATACACACGCACAAAAATTTACACACAAACATACACATACAAAAAAAAAATTGAAAAACAACAGAAAAAATTATAAAAAAACCCGATATTACACACACAAAAAAAAAACTAATAAACAAAAAAAAAATAAAGCGAACAAAAAAAATAACACAAACAAACAAAATTTAACACACACAAAAAAACTTAAAAAACCAAACACCATTACAAAAACTAAATCAAAAAACAAAGAACACCAACATGCGCGAAACAAAAAACTTACACACACACACACACAAAACTAACTAAAACAAAAACTTACACACACAGAAACAAACAAACAAATACAAAAATACACACACACAAAAAAACTTACACACACACAAAAACTTACACAACAAAACAAAATTACACACACACACACACAAACAAAAACACACAAAAAAACTAACAAACACACAAAAACTAACAAACAGGCACACACACAACAAATTACACAGACAAAAAATATTACACACACACAAAAATTTACACACACAAAAACTTACAAGCAAAAAAAAAAAAAAAAAAATATGAAATATTACAAACAGACACGAAAAAAAAATCGCACACGTACATACACACACACAAAAACTTACACACACGCACAACATTAACATAAAACACCAACCAAAAGTACACACACACAAAAAAACTAACCCGAAAACAAAAACTTACACCCACACACAAACTTACACACACACACAAAAACTAACAAGAAAAAAAAAAATTACACAAAAAAAAAAATACTTACACACACAAAAAAACTATCAACACCATAAACTAACTTACCCTATCAAACACAAAAAAACACACACACAAAAATATACACACACACACAAAAACTTACACACACACACAAAAACTTACACACACACACACACAAACTTATACACACAAAAAAAAATAAACACAAAAAAAAAAACTGACACACACACAAAAAAACTTACACCAACAAAAAAATATACAAACACAAAAAATATAATACTCACACAAAAAAACTTACACAAACACAAACAAAAATACACACACACACACACAGACAAACTTACACACAAAAAAAAAATTACAAAAAAAAAAAAACTTACACACACACAAAAACTAAAAAACATAAAAAAATACACACACACACAAAAACTTACAAACACACATACAAATAAACTCAACCAAAAAATTAAACACAAACAAACAATTACAAACAAAAAAAAACTATTAACCAAAAAAACAAACTTAAACAAACAAAAAAAATATAAAAACAAATAAAGTTACACACACAAACAAAAACTCACACAAACAAAAAAAATATTACACAAAAAGAAAATTACAAACTCAAACACAAATACACACACACAAAAACTTAAAAACACAAAAAAAATATTAAACAATAAAACTAAAATAAAAAAACACAAACAAACTAAAACATAACAAAAAAAACATACAAACCCAAACAATATTAGACACACACACACACAAACTTACAAACAAAAACACAAATACACACACACACACAAACACTCAAACGCACAACAACACAAATACCAAAACACACAAATTTACAAACAAAAACAAAAATACAAACGAATACACTAAATTACACACTCACAAAAACTTAAAAAACCACAAACAAACTATAACCACAGCACAAAAACTTACACCCCAAAAAAAACTTACGCGCACATAAAAACTTAAGAGCGAACGAAATATAACACAAATACTAACTTACAAACTCGCACACAACATAATACACACATAAACTTACACACACACAAAAACTTACACACACACCAAAACTAACACAACAGCGCAAAAAAACTAGAAAACACACAAAAACTTTAATACACAAAAAAACTTACAAACACATAAAATAAAACAAACACAAAAAAAATAACACAAACACAAACAAAATTACTCGCACAAAAAAAATTAGACACACACACACACACACAAAAAAACACCCACACGAAAAAAAAATTAAACACACAAAAAAAACTTACAAAAAACAACCAAAATAAACTACAACATAAAAATACACACACACAAAAACTTAAAAACGCAAACGCTAATACACACACACACACAAATAAGATCAAAAACAAAAACCTACACACACAAAAACAAAAACTTAAAAACAAAAAAAAAAAAAATACACAAACACAAAAAACTTAAAACCACAGACAAACAAACAAGAAACCAAAAAAACATACACAAAAAAACAAAAATTAAGAACACAAAAAACTAACACACGAAAAGAAAAATAAGCACACAACAAACTTACATACACACAAAAACTTACACACAAACAAAAATTAATACAAAAACTAAAACAAACAAAAAACAACTATAGAAAAAACAAAAAAACTTACACACACACCCGAAATTAACCAAAACCAAAAAAATAGAACAGACAGAAATACTTAAAAACATACACAAAAACTTACATACACACAAAAACTTGCAGACACAAAAACTAACACACACACAAACAAAAACTTACAAACAAACAAAAACTAAAAAACGAACAACAACTTACACTCACACAAAAACTTACACATACACACAAAAACTTACACACGCAAAAAAACTTACACACACACACACAAATTTACACACACAAAAAAACTTACACACACACACACAAACAAACTTACCCACACACAAAAAGAACTTACACACACACAAAAAACTTACATAAACACAAAAACTAACACACACAAAAAAAAACTTACACAAAAACAAAATCTTAAACACACAAAAAAACAAACGAAAAAAAAGAAAAATACACACACAAAAAAACTTACACACACACAAAAACTTAAGCAAAAAAAAAAAAATACACAAAACTTACACAAACAAAAACACAATTAAAACAGAACACAAAAACTTACACACACACAAAAACTTAACAACAAACACAAAACTAGCAAACACACAAAAAATTACACACACAAACAAAAAATTAAACACAAACAAAAACTTACACACACACACAAAAAAACTTACACACACACAAAAAAAACTTGCACACACAAAAAAAAAAAAACAAAATAACAAACTCAAAAAAACACAATAAAACTAACAGACAAACAAAAACTTTATAACAAACACAAAAAATAAAAAAAACAAAAAACTTACACACACAAAAAAACTTACACACACACACACAAAAACTTACACACACACAAAAACTAGGTAAAACAAACTTAAATAAACAAACACAAAAAAACTTACAAAAACACAAAAACAAAAAAAAAAACAAAAAATTACTCACAAAAAAAACATTAAACAAAAAAAAAATAACAAACACAAAACAAAACACATAAAAAAAATAATCAAAATAAAAACACTAATAAAAAAACAAAATTTATAAACCTAACACATTAATACCAAAACATATAAAAATACAAACAAACACAAACTTACAAACACACAAAAACTATAAAGAAAAAATAAAAATTTAAAAAAAACAAAAACTTACACACACACAAAAAATAACAAAAAAAAAAAATTAAAAAAACCAAAACAAAAAAACACAAACAAAAACTATAACACAAAAACAAAAAATATAACAATAAATCAAAAAAAAACTACCACAAAAAAACTTACAAACACACACAAAAACTAAAACATAAACAAACACACTTACACACAAACACAAGCAAACAAAAAAACCCACAATAAAAAAACCAAAACAAAAAACAAAACCCAAAAAAAAATCATAAAAAAAAACACTATTATCCACACAATAACTGTATTACAAAAAAACACACAAACTTACACACTCATAAAAACTCACACACAAACAAAAAAACTTACACACACACACACACATAAAAAAAAACTAACACACAAAAAAAAACTAACACACACAAACAAAAAAACAAGCACAAACAATTACACACACACACACAAACAAACTAAAACACACAAAAAAAAACACACAAACACAAACTAACACACAAACAAAAAAAAACAAACAAACAAACAAAAACTTACACACACACACAAACAAAATCTAAAACACAAATAAACACACACAAAAAAACAAAAACAAAAAAACACAAACACAAAAACAAGAACAAAAAAAATAACACACACACACACAAAAACTTACACACACACACAAATAATAACACATACAAACAAAAAAATAAATACTCAAAAGAAATTTCACAAAAATACCCTAATAAACAATCACAAAAAATTAAACTCTCACAAAAACTTACACACACACACAAATTTAATCACACACAAAATCTTACACACACACACACACACAAACTTACCCACACACAAAAAAAAACTTACACACACACAAAAAACTTACACACACAAAAACTTACA